>NW_012320009.1:0-1741 GCF_000151885.1 Dipodomys ordii
TCAGCTTCTCCTGCTTCTCTTTCTGCTTTTCCTTCTGTTTCTGCTTCTCCTTCTGCTTCTGCTTCTTCTCCTTCCTATGTTTCTTCTGCTTCTGCTTCTCCTGCTTCTGCTTCTCCTGCTTCTCGTTGTGCTTCTCTTTCTGCTTCTCTTTCTGCTTCTCCTTCTCCTTCTTCTGCTTCTGCTTCTCCTTCTGCTTCTGCTTCAATTTCTCCTTCTGCTTCTCATTCTGCTTCTGCGTCTTCTGTTTCTTCTGCTTCTCCTGCTTCTGCTTCTCCTGCTTCTCCTACTTCTCGTGCTGCTTCTCCTTCTGCGTCTCTTTCTGCTTCTGCTTATCCTTTTGCTTCTCCTACTCCTAATCCTTCTCTTTCGCCTTCTCCTTCTCCTTCTTCTGCTTCTCCTGCTTCTCCTTCTGCATCTTCTTCTGCTTCTGCTTCTGCTTCTGCTGCTTCTTCTCCTTCTCCTTCTCCTCCTCCTCTTCCACCACCACCACCACCTCCACCACCTCCTCCTCCTTCTTCTTCTTCTTCTTCTTCTTCTTCTTCTTCTTCTTCTTCTTCATCTTCTTCTTATTCTGCTTCTTATGCTTATACTGCTACTTCATCTTCATAACATATCTTCTTCTTCATCGTCTTCTTCATCTTCTTCTTCTTCTTCTTCTTCTTCTTCTTCTTCTTCTTCTTCATCTTCTTCTTCTTCTTCTTCTTCTTCTTCTTCTTCTTCTTCTTCTTCTTCTTCTTCTTCTTCTTCTTCTTCTTCTTCTTCTTCTTCTTCTTCTTCTTCTTCTTCTTCTTCTTCTTCTTCTTCTACTTCTTCTGCTTCTTCTGCTTCTACTTCTCTTTCTGCTTCTGCTTCTCCTGCTTGTTTTTCTGCTTCTTCTGCTGCTTCTCCTGCTGGTTCTTCTACTTCTTCTTCTGCTTCTCTTTTTGCTTCTCCTTCTGCTTCTGCTTCTGCTTCTTCTGTTTGTCCTGCCTGAATTTCTGGTTCTACTTCTTCTCCTGCTTCTCCTTCTGCTTCTGCTTCTACTTCTGCTTCTGTTTCTGTTTCTTCTGCTTCTTCTCTTTCGGCTTCTCCTGCTTCTGCTTCTTGTGCTTCTCCTGCTTCTCTTTCTACTTCTCATTCCGCTTCTGCTTCTCCTTCTGCTTCTGCTTCTCCTCCTTCTCCTTCTCCTACTTCTGCTTCTCCTTCAGCTTCTTCTTCTTCTGTTTCTCCTGCTTCTCCTTCCGCTTGTGCTTGTCCTTATGCTTCTTCTTCTGCCTCTGCTTCTCCTTCTCCTTCTTTTGCTTCTCCTTTTGCTTCTGCTTCTTCTGCTTTTCCTTCTTCTCCTTCTGCTTCTGCTTCTCCTTCTGCATCTTCTTCTTCTTCTCCTTCTCCTTCTGATTCTCCTTCTGCTTCTTCTTCTTCTTCTGCTTTACCTGCTTCTCTTTCTGCTTCTCCTTCTGCTTCTCCTTCTGTTTCTCCTTCTCCTTCTTGTTCTTCTGCTTTTCCTTCTGCTTCTCATTCTGCTTCTGCTACAACTGCTACTGCTTCTACTTCTTCTCTTTCTTCTGCTTCTCCTTCTGCTTCAGGTTCTGCTTCTTCGGATTCTTATGCTTCTGCTTCTCCTGCTTCTGCTTCTTCTGCATCTCCTGCTTCTCCTTATGCATCTTCTTCTGCTTCTGCTTCTCCTTGTGCTGCTTCTTCTGCTTCTGTTTCTCCTTCTGCTTCTCCTTCTGTTTCTCCTTCTCCTTCTCGTCTTCTGCTA
>NW_012320010.1:0-1741 GCF_000151885.1 Dipodomys ordii
TCCTCGCTGTGTAACTGCTATGTCCCTCTGTGTCCCCTCTGTGTCCCACTGTGTCCCGCAGTGTCCCCCTATGTCCCCTCTGTGTCCTCGTTGTATCCCCTGCTGTGTCCCACTGTGTCCCCAGCTGTGTGCCGTTGTGTCCCCTCTGTGTCCCCGCTGTGTCCCCTCTGTGTCCCGCTTTGTCTCTGGTGGGTCCTCGCTGTGTAACTGCTATGTCATTCTGTGTCCTTGCTTTGTTCCACTGTGTCCCGCTGGGTCCTCGCTGTGTCCCTGGCTGTGTCCCCCAGTGTCCCCCCTGTGTCCCCGCTGTGTCCTCCTGTGTCCCGCTGTGTTCTTGCTGTGACCCCCGCTGTGTCCCGGTGTGTCCAAGCTGTGTCCTGCTGTTTCCCGCTGTGTCCCGCTGTGTCCTGCTTTGTCGGCCTGTGTCAACCGCTGTGTCCCCGCTGTGTCCCGCTGTTTCCTCGCTGTGTTCCACTGTGTCCCCCGCTGTGTCCCGCTGTGTCCCCCGCTGTGTCCCCCAATGTGTCCCGCTGTGTCCCCCGCTGTGTCCCGCTGTGTCCCCGCTGTCCGCCGGTGTGTCAACGCTGTCCCCCGCTGTATCCCCCGCTGTGTCCCGCTGTGTCCCTGGTGTTTCCTCGCTGTGTAACCGCTTAGTCTCTCTGTGTCCCCGCTGTGTCCCACTGTGTCCCCCGCTGTGTCCCCGCTGTGTCCTCCTGTGTCCCGCTGTGTCCTCGCTGTGTCCTTCTGTATCCCGATGTGTGCTCCGCTTTGTCCCCCACTATTTCCCCACTGTGACCCGCTGTGTCCATGCTGTGTCCCGCTGTGTCCTCGCTGTGTCCCCGCTGTGTCCCGCTGTGTCCCGCTGTGTCCCAGCTGTGTCCCCGCTGTGTTCCGCTGTGTCCCTGGTGTGTCCTGGCTTTGTAACCTCTATGTCCCTCTGTGTCCCCGCTGTGTCCCACTGTGTCCCGCAGTGTCACCCTATGTCCCCGCTGTGTCCTCGCTGTGTCCTTCTGTATCCTGCTGTATCCTCTGCTGTGTCCCCCACTGTTTCCCCGCTGTGACCCGCTGTGTCCCGCAGTGTACCTGCGGTGTCCTCGCTGTATCCGCAGCTGTGTCCCACTGTGTCCCCCGCTTTGTCCCCGCTGTGTCTTCCTGTGTCCCGCTGTGTCCTCGCTGTGTCCTTCTGTATCCCGCAGTGTCCCCCGCTGTGTCCCCCACTATTTCCCCGCTGTGTCCTGCTGTGTCCCCCACTCTGTCCCTTGGTGTACCCCACTGTGTTCCGCTGTGTCACCTGTTTTGTCCCCCGCTTTGTCCCCCGCTGTGTCCCCTCTGTGTGCCGCTGTACCCCTCTGTGTCCCCGGCTGTGTCCCCGCTGTGTCCCCACTGTGTTCCGCTGTGTCCCTGGTGTGTCCTGGCTGTGTAACCTCTATGTCCCTCTGTGTCCCCGCTGTGTCCCACTGTGTCTTTCTGTATCCTGCTGTGTCCTCCGCTGTGTCCCCCACTGTTTCTCCACTGTGACCCGCTGTGTCCCACAGTGTCCCTGCTGTGTCCTCGCTGTATCCACAGCTGTGTCCCACTGTGTCCCCCGCTGTGTCCCCGCTGTGTCCCCTGTGTCCCGCTGTGTCCTCGCTGTGTCCTTCTGTATTCTGCTGTTTCCGCCGCTGTGTCCCCCACTATTTCCCCGATGTGTCCTGCTGTGATCCCCCGCTGTGTTCCCCGCTGTGTCCCGCTGTGTCCCGAT
>NW_012320011.1:0-1741 GCF_000151885.1 Dipodomys ordii
TCTGCTTCTCCTGCTACTGCTCATCTGCTTCTCTATCTGCTTCTCAATCTGCTTACATACTCATCAGACTCTTCTCTTTCTTCTGATTCTTCATTCTTATTCATCTTCATCATCTTCTTCTTCTTCTTCTTCATCTTCGTCTTAGTCTTCATCTTCATCTTCTGCTTCTTCTGCTTCTTCTGCATCTTCTGCTTCTTCTGCTTCTCCCGCTTCTGCTTCTTCTGCTTCTCCTGCTTGTCCTTCTCCTTCTGCTTCTCCTTCTCCTTCTTCTCATTCTCTTTCTGCTTCTGCTTCTGCTTCTTCTGATTCTCCAACTTCTCCTTCTTCTTCTCCTTCTGTTTCTGCTTCTCTTTCTGCTTCTGCATCTCCTTCTGCTTCACCTTTTGCTGCTCTTTCTCCTTCTTCTCTTTCTCCCTCTGCTTCTGCTTCTTATGCTTCTTCTTTATCTTCTGCTTCTGCTTCTCCTGCTTCTGCTTCTTATGCTTCTACTGCTTCTTCTTCTGCTTCTGCTTCTTCTGCTTCTACTTCTCTTTGTGCTTCTGCTTCTCCTGCTTGATTTTCTGCTTCTTCTGCTGCTTCTCCTTCTGCTGCTTCTTCTACTTCTCCTTCTGCTTCTCTTTTTGCTTCGCCTTTTGCTTCTGCTTCTGCTTCTTCTGTTTCTCCTGCCTGAATTTCTGGTTCTACTTCTTCTGCTGCTTCTCCTTCTGCTGCTGCTTCTACTTCTGCTTCTGCTTCTGCTTCTTCTGCTTCTTCTCTTTCGGCTTCTCCTGCTTCTGCTTCTTGTGCTTCTCCTGCTTCTCTTTCTGATTCTCATTCCGCTTCTGCCTCTCCTTCTCCTTCTGCTTCTCCTCCTTCTCCTTCTCCTACTTCTGCTTCTCCTTCATCTTATGCTTCTTCTGCTTCTCCTGCTTCTCCTTCTGCATCTCCTTCTGCTTGTGCTTCTCCTTATGCTTCTTCTTCTGCCTCTGCTTCTCCTTCTTTTGCTTCTCCTTTTGCTTCTGCTTCTTCTGCTTTTCCTGCTTCTCCTTCTGCTTCTGCTTCTTCTGCTTCTCCTTCTGCATCTTCTTCTGCTTTTGCTTCTCCTTCTTCTGCTTCTCTTTCTTATTTTCCTACTGCTTGTCCTTCTGTTTCCCTTCTCCTTCTTGTTCTTCTGCTTTTCCTTCTGCTTCTCGTTCTGCTTCTGCTACAACTGCTACTGCTTCTACTTCTTCTGTTTCTTCTGCTTCTCCTTCTGCTTTTGATTCTCTTTCTGCTTCTGCTTCTCCTTGTGCTTCTCCTTCTGCTTCTCCCGATTCTGCTTCTTCTGCTTCTCATGCTTCTCCTTCTCCTTCAGGTTCTCCTTCTGCTTCTTCGGCTTCTTCTGCTTCTGCTTCTCCTGCTGCTGCTTCTACTGCTTCTCCGGCTTCTCTTTCTGCTTTTCCTTCTGTTTCTGCTTCTCCTTCTGCATCTGCTTCTTCTCCTACCTATGTTTCTTCTGCTTCTGCTTCTCCTGCTTCTGCTTCTCCTGCTTCTCGTTGTGCTTCTCTTTCTGCTTCTCCTTCTCCTTCTTCTGCTTCTCCTTCTGGTTCTGCTTCTCCTTCTGCTTCTGCTTCTGCTTCAATTTCTCCTTCTGCTTCTCATTCTGCTTCTGCGTCTTCTGTTTCTTCTGATTCTCCTGCTTCTGCTTCTCCTGCTTCTCCTACTTCTCGTGCTGCTTCTCCTTCTGCGTCTGTTTCTGCTTCTGCTTATCCTTTTGCTTCTC
>NW_012320012.1:0-1741 GCF_000151885.1 Dipodomys ordii
CAGCGAGACACAGCAGTGACAAAGCGGTGACACAGTGGGACACATCTGGGACACAGCGGGACACAGCGGGGAACAGAGGGGACACACCGGTGGACAACGGGGACACAGTAGGACAGTGCGGGGGTCAGAGTGGGAAACAGCGGAGACACAGGGGGACACAGGGGGCAACACATAGGGACACAGCGGGACACAGCGGGACAGAGCGGGGACACAGCGGGGACAAAGTGGGGGACACAGTGGGGGACACAGCGGTAAACAGCGGGGGACACAGCGGGACTCAGCTGGGGACACATCAAAGGACACAGTGGGTGACACAGCGGGGAAAACTGCAGGAAACAGCGGGGGACACAGCGAGGACACAGCAGGACACAGCGGGAGACACACCAGGACACAGCGGGGTACACAGAGGCAGACACAGCGGTACACATCAGGACACAGCCGGGACACAGCGGGACACAGCGGGGACACAGCAGGACACAGCGGGGACACAGCGGGGACACAGCAGGGACACAGCGGGGGACACAGTGAGGCACAGCGGGGACACAGAGGGACTCAGCGGTTACACAGCGAGGACACACCAGGGACACAGCGGGACACAGCAGAGACAAAGCAGGGACACAGTGAGACACAGCGAGGACACAGCGGGACACAGCGGAGGACACAGCGGGGGACAGCAGTGACGCACCGGCGGACAGCGGGGACACAGCGGGACACAGCGGGACACAGCGGGGGAAACAGCGGGACACAGTGGGGGACACAGCGGGGGACACAGCGGAACACAGCTGGGGACACAGCGAGGACACAGCAGCACACAGCGGGGGACACAGCGGGCGACAGTGGGGACACACATGCAGACAGCGGAGACACAACGGGACACAGCGGGGGACATCGGGGACACAGCGGGACACAGCGGGACACAGCTCGGACACAGCAGGGACACAGCGGGTTACAGTGGGGACACAGTGTGGGACACAGCGAGGACACAGCGGGACACAGATGGATACACAGAGAGGAAACAGTGTGACATATGGGGACAGAGCGGGACACAGAGGGGGACACAGAGAGGACACAGCGGGACACAAATGGGGACATATCAAGGACACAGCGGGACACAGCGGGAAAGAGCGGGACACAGCGGGGGACACAGCCGGGTACACAGCGGGACACAGCGGGGGACACAGCAGGGACACATCGGGTCACAGCGGGGACACAGAGGAGGACACAGCAAGGACAGAGTGGGACACAGAGGGATACACAGCGAGGACACAGCGTGACACATGGGGACACAGCGGGACCCAGTGGGGGAACCAGCGAGGACACAGCGGGACACAAATGGGGACACAGCAAGGACACAGCAGGACACAGCGTGAAAGAGCGGGACACAGCGGGGGACACAGCCGGGGACACAGCGGGACGCAGCAGGGGACACAGTGGGGACACAGCGGGACACAGTGGGGACACAGCGGAACACAGCGGGACACATCGGGCGACACAGCAGGACACTGCGGGGTACACAGCGGGACACAGCGGGACACAAAGGGACACAGCAGGGACACAATGGGGGACACAGCGGGACACATAGGGGGACACATTGTTACACAGCGGGGACACATCGGGCCACAGCGGGGACACAGCAGGGGACACAGCTGGACACAGAGGGGAACAAAGGGGACACACAGCGGGACACGGTGGGACACATCGGGGATACAGCAGGGACACAGCGGGACACAGCGGGGACAGA
>NW_012320013.1:0-1741 GCF_000151885.1 Dipodomys ordii
AAAAGAGAGCAGCAGCAGCATAAGAGAAGCATAGAGTAGCATAAGGAGAAGTATAAGGAGAAGCAGTAGAAGCAGAAGAAGCAGAAGCAGGAGAAGCTGAAGCAGAAGAAAAAGAATAAGCAAAAGAAGCAGAAGCAGAAGCAGTGAGAGAAGCAGAAAAAGGAGAAGGAGAAGGAGCAGCAGAAGGAGAAGCAGAAGCAGAAAGAGAAGCAGAAAGAGAAGCAGAAACAGAAGGAGAACAAGAAGGAGAAGCAGGAGAATCAGAAGAAGCAGAAAGAGAAGGAGAAGAAGGAGAAGCAGAAGTAGAATCAGAAGAAACAGAAGAAGAAGAAGCAGAAGAAACAGAAGCAAAAGAAACAGAAGAAGGAGAAGAGCAGAAGCAGAAGCAGAAGGAGAAGCAGAAGCAGAAGGAGAAGCAGAAAGAGAAGCAGGAGAAGCAGAAGAAGCAGGAGAAGCAGAAGCAGAAGAAACAGGAGAAGCCGAAGGAGCAGAAGCAGAATCTGAAGCAGACGGAGAAACAGAAGAGGCACAATCTGAAGCAAAAGCAGAAGAAACAGAAATAGTAGAATAAGCAGAAGCAGAAGCACCAGGACAAGCTGAAGAACAAGAAGGAGAAGGCGAAAGAGAAGGAGTAGGAGTAGGAGAAGCAAAAGGATAAGCTGAAGCAGAAAGAGACGCAGAAGGAGAAGCAGCACGAGAAGTAGGAGAAGCAAGAGAAGCAGAAGCAAGAGAAGCAGAAGAAACAGAAGACGCAGAAGCAGAATGAGAAGCAGAAGGAGAAATTGAAGCAGAAGGAGAAGGAGAAGCAGAAGGAGAAGCTGAAGAAGGAGAAGGAGAAGCAGAAAGAGAAGCAGAAAGAGAAGCAGAAAGAGAAGCACAACAGAGAAGCCAACGAGAAGCAGGAGAAGCAGAAGCAGAAGAAACATAAGAAGGAGAAGAAGCAGAAGCAGAAGCAGAAACAGAAGGAAAAGCAGAAATAGAAGCAGGAGCAGCAGAAGAAGCAGCAGCAGGAGAAGCAGAAGCAGAAGGAGCCGAAGAAGCAGAAGCAGAACCTGAAGCATAAGGAGATACAGGAGAAGCAGAAGAAGCAGAATCTGGAGAAGCAGAAGGAGAAGCAGAAGCAGAAAGAGAAGCAAAAGCAGAAGGAGAAGCATAATTAGAAGCAGAAGAAACAGAAGAAGTAGAGGCAGTAGCAGAAGATGTAGAAGCAGAAGGAGAAGCAGAAGGAAAAGCAGAAGAACGAGAAGGAGAAGGAGAAGGAGAAACAGAATGAGAAGCAGAAAGAGAAGCAGAAGAAGGAGCAGGAGAAGGAAAAGCAGCAGGAGAAGCAGAAAGAGAAGCAGAAGGAGAAGCAGGAGATGCAGAAACAGGAGAAGCAGAAGCAGAAGAAACAGCAGAAGGACAAGAAGCAGAAGCAGAAGGAGAAGCAGAAACAGAAGGAGAAGCAGAAAGAGAAGGAGGGAAAGCAGAAGAAGCAGAAGCAGGAGAAGCAGAAGCATAAGAATGCGAAGACGCAGAAGCAGAACCTGAAGCAGAAGGAGAAGCAGGAGAAGCAGAAGAAGCAGAATCTGGAGAAGCAGAATGAGAAGCACAAGGAGAAGCAGAAGGAGAAAGAGAATCAAAAGCAGAAGGAGAAGCAGAAGAAACAGAAGAAGTAGAAGCAGTAGCAGGTGTAGCAGAAGCAGAAGGAAAAGGAGAAAAACAGGAAGGAGAAGGAGAAACAGAAGGAGGAGTAGAAGTG
>NW_012320014.1:0-1741 GCF_000151885.1 Dipodomys ordii
AGCCCCCCCCCACGCCATCGGGTTTCCCTTGAGTCCTGCTCCTAATTATCTCTTTAATATCTCTTTATCTTCCAGCCCCTGCTTCCTGACCGGATGGTGATATCTGAAGCACTCAGCGGCAACCAGACAGCCAGAGGGGAACGCGAGCCATCCATGCAGGTGGCGTAACCGTCCATCCTCACCCCCCCCCCGCAAGCGATTACTCGACCACGACCACGACCTCCGACCCCCCCCCCCGCACCAAAATCCACAACCCTACCCTCGGAACAAAATAAAACAAATTTGCTTGAATCTCACGCTGCCTTTTGTTTGTAATTGACGCAATAGGCGAAGGGGAGGGATCTCATTTCTGGTGCCTGACGGGGGGGGATGGGGGAGGGGGCGGGGGAATTGGAGAGGAGAGAAGAGGGGGCAGAGGGCATCTCAGTGTATCTGTGTGTGTGCGTGCGTGCATCTTTGAGGAAACTCAAAGATCGGACGCGACAGAGCATGTATGTAGTCCAGCCGGACCAATTCACCACGTCTCTGTCTCTTGTCTCTCTGTTTCTGTTTCTCTATTTCTCTCTCTGTGTCTCTCTTTGTCTCTGTCTGTCTGTCTGTCTGTCTGTCTGTCTGTCTGCCTGTCTGTCTGTCTCTCTCTCTCTCTCTCGTTTGAATTCTCTCTCCCGCCCGCCCGCCCGCCCGCACTCCCTCCCTCCTTTTCCTCTCGACTTGCCAGTCAATCCTGGGGCTTGAGCTACTGTACTGGCGCTCCAACACACAACGGTCCCACTCCGAGCCTGCCTGCCTGCCTGCCTGCCTATGCATGGGCCCCATACTCCAACGAGGCACATCATCATCCTCACCCCACCCCTTCTCTGAAAAGAAGGCAGTCTCTCTCGGGGCCAGCCAGCCTGGGCCGGTTTTCTCAGTCAGTCAGTGCGTGGTTTGTTTGTTCTTTTTTTTCCCCCATGCATTTCATGAGAGAAAACTGCAATTCACAAATCCACCACTGGATGGCGCGCGATCGCCGTCGACAGGGTGGATGGGGCGGCGGGAGGGGCAAAACACGGGTCGGGTCAGTCACTCACTCAGTCAGTCAGTCCTCACCTACCCGGCAGTGGGGAGTGAGAGTTCTGACATACACATACATATAGGTTGTTATGATTCATTATTATCATCATTTGCTTTTCCTCTGTCGTAGCCATGACGACACGGAGGGGTGAGGGCGGGGTTTCCACCGCCAGCCGACGTGTTGCGGAGGGGGATGGGGACGGGGAGGAGTCGCTCGCTCCCTGGATAGACCTGGATAGATCCGTCTCCCCTCCTCTCCACCATTCTCTCCCTCCCCCCTCCCCCCGCCTTCGGGCTTCCCTGGAGTCCTGCTCCTAATTATCTCTTTAATATCTCTTTATCTTCCAGCCCCTGCTTCCTGACCGGATGGTGATATCTGAAGCACTCAGCGGCAACCAGACAGCCAGAGGGGAACGCGAGCCATCCATGCAGGTGGCGTAACCGTCCATCCTCTCCCCCCCCCCGCCGCAGGCGATTACTCGACCACGACCACGACCTCGGACCCCGCCCCCCGCACCAAAATCCACAACCCTACCCTCGGAACAAAATAAAACAAATTTGCTTGAATCTCATGCTGCCTTTTGTTTGTAATTGACGCAATAGGCGAAGGGGAGGGATCTCATTTCTGGTGCCTGACGGGGGGGGGAGGGGGGACGGGGCGGGGGAATTGGAGAGGAGAGAAGAGTGA
>NW_012320015.1:0-1741 GCF_000151885.1 Dipodomys ordii
ATCATCTGCCTCTGATTCTTCTTCTTATGCTTATTCTTATTCAACTACTTCTGCTTCTCCTGCTTCTGCTTCTACTTCTTCTACTTATGCTTCTCCTTCTCCTTCTTCTCCTTCTTCTTCTTCTTCTTCTTCTTCTTCTTTTTCTTCTTCTTCTTCTTCTTCTTCTTCTTCTTCTTCTTCTTCTTCTTCTTCTTCTTCTTCTTCTTCTTCTTCTTCTTCTTCTTCTCTTTCTTCTGCTTCTTCTTTTCCTGCTTCTTCTGCTTCTACTGCTTCTCTTTCTGCTTCTCATTCTGCTTCTGCTTCTCCTTCTGCTTCTCCTATTGCTACTGCGGCTCTTCCTTCTCCTTCTCCTACTTCTACTTCTCCTTCTGCTTCTGCTTCTTCTGCTTCTCCTGCTTCTCCTTAAGCATCTTCTTCTGCTTCTGCTTCTCCTTCTGCTGATTCTTCTGCTTCTGTATCTCCTTCTGCTTCTACTTCTTCTTCTTCTGCTTTACCTGCTTCTCTTTCTGCTTCTACTTCTACTTCTCCTTCTGTTTCTCCTTCTCCTTCCTGTTTTTCTGCTTTTCCTTCTGCATCTGCTACACCTGCTACTGCTTCTACTTCATCTGTTTCTTCTGATACTCCTTCTGCTTTTGATTCTCTTTCTGCTTCTGCTTCTCCTTCTGCTTATCCTTCTGCTTCTCCAAATTCAGCTTCTTCTGCTTCTCCTGATTCTCCTAATGCTTCAAGATCTGCTTCAGCTTCTTCGAATTCTTATGCTTCAGCTTCTCATGCTTCTGCTTCTTCTGCTTTCCCTCCTTCTCCTTCTGCTTCTCCTTCTGGTTTTGCTTCTCCTTCTGCTTCTGCTTCTTGTCCTTCTCCTGTTTCATCTGCTTCTGCTTCTCCTGTTTCTGCATCTCCTGCTTCTCCTTCTGCTTCTCTTTCTGCTTCTCCTGCTGCTTTTCCTTCTCCTGCTCCTTCATCTGCTTCTCCTTCTGCTTCTACATCTTCTGCTAATGCCTCTGCTTCTTCTGTTTCTTCTGCTTCTCCTTATGCTTCTCCTTCTGCTTTTGCTTCTCTTTCTGCATCTGCTTCTCTTCTGCTTCTCCAGATCTGCTTCTTCTGCTTCTCCTGTATCTCCTTATGCTTCAGGTTCTGCTTCTGCTTCTTCGGCTTCTTCTGCTTCTGCTTCTCCTGCTGCTGCTTCTTCTGCTGCTCCTGCTTCTATTTCTGCTTTTCCTTCTGTTTCTGCTTTTCCTTCTGCCTCTTCTCCTTCTTATGTTTCTTCTGCTTCTGCTTCTCCTGCTTCTCGTTGTGCTTCTCTTTCTGCTTCTCCTTCTCCTTCTTCTGCTTCTCCTTCTGCTTCTCCTTCTCTTTCTGCTTCAATTTCTCCTTCTGCTTCTCATTCTGCTTCTGCGTCTTATGTTTCTTCTGCTTCTCCTGCTTCTTCTTCTTCTCGTGCTGCTTCTCCTTCTGCGTCTCTTTCTGCTTCTGCTTATCCTTTTGCTTCTCCTACTCCTAATCTTTCTCTTTCGCCTTCTCCTTCTTGTTCTTCTGCTTTTCCTGGTGCTTCTGCTTCTGCTTATTCTACTATTTCTCTTTCTTCTGCTTCTGCTTCTGATTGTGCTTCTTCTGTTTCTCCTTCTGCTTCAGATTCTGCTTCTGCTTCTTCGGCTTCTGCTGTTTCTTCTGCTTCTGCTTCTCCTGCTTCTTCAAACAATCTCCTGCTTCTCTTTCTGCTTCTCCTTCTGCTTCTGCTTCT
>NW_012320016.1:0-1741 GCF_000151885.1 Dipodomys ordii
GACGAAGAAGAAGAAGAAGAAGAAGAAGAAGAAGAAGAAGAAGAAGAAGAAGAAGAAGAAGAAGAAGAAGAAGAAGAAGAAGAAGAAGAAGAAGAAGAAGAAGAAGAAGAAGAAGAAGAAGGAGAAGAAGGAGAAGCAAAAGGAGAAGCATAAGGAGAAGCAGTAGAAGCAGAAGAAGCAGAAGCAGGAGAAGCAGAAGAAAAAGAATAAGCAAAAGAAGCAGAAGCAGTGGGAGAAGCAGAAGAAGGAGAAGGAGAAGGAGCAGCAGAAGGAGAAGCAGAAGCAGAAAGAGAAGCAGAAACAGAAGGAAGCAGGAGAATCAGAAGAAGCAGAAGTAGAAGCAGAAAGAGGAGAAGAAGGAGAAGCAGAAGTAGAATCAGAAGAAACAGAAGAAGAAGCAGAAGAAACAGAAGCAAAAGAAACAGAAGAAGAAGAGCAGAAGCAGAAGCAGAAGGAGAAGCAGAAGCAGAAGGAGAAGCAGAAAGAGAAGCAGGAGAAGCAGAAGAAGCAGAAGCAGAAGAAACAGGATAAGCCGAAGAAGCAGAAGCAGAATCTGAAGCAAAAGGAGAAACACAAGAAGCACAATCTGAAGCAGAAGCAGAAGAAACAGTAATAGTAGAATAAGCAGAAGCAGAAGCAGCAAGAGAAGCAGAAGAAAAAGAAGTCGGAGAAGGCGAGAGAGAAGGATTAGGAGTAGGAGAAGCAAAAGGATAAGCAGAAGCAGAAAGAGACGCAGAAGGAAAAGCAGCACGAGAAGTAGGAGAAGCAGGAGAAGCAGAAGCAGGAGAAGCAGAAGAAACAGAAGACGCAGAAGCAGAATGAGAAGCAGAAGGATAAATTAAACAGAACCAGAAGGAGAAGCAGAAGCAGAAGGAGAAGCAGAAGGAGAAGGAGAATCAGAAAGAGAAGCAGAAAGAGAAGCAGAACGAGAAGCAGGAGAAGCAGAAGCAGAAGAAACAGAAGAAGGAGAAGAAGCAGAAGCAGAAGGAGAAGCAGAAACAGAAGGAAAAGCAAAAAGAGAAGCAGGAGAAGCAGAAGAAGCAGCACAGGAGAAGCAGAAGCAGAAGAAGCCGAAGAAGCAGAAGCAGAACCTGAAGCAGAAGGAGAAGCAGGAGAAGCAGAAGAAGCAGAATCTGGAGAAGCAGAAGGAGAAGCAGAAGCAGAAAGAAAAGCAAAAGCAGAAGGAGAAGCAGAAGGAGAACAGAAGAAACAGAAGAAGCAGAGGCAGTAGCAGAAGAAGCAGAAGATGCAGAAGCAGAAGGAGAAGCAGAAGGAAAAGCAGAAGAACGAGAAGGAGAAGGAGAAACAGAAGGATAAGCAGAAAGAGAAGCAGAAGAAGGAGCAGGAGAAGATAAAGCAGCAGGAGAAGCAGAAAGAGCAGCAGAAGGAGAAGCAGGAGATTCAGAGACAGGAGAAGCAGAAGCAGAAGAAGCAGGAGAAGGGCAAGAAGCAGAAACAGAAGGAGAAGCAGAAACAGAAGGAGAAGCAGAAAGAGAAGGAGGGGAAGCAGAAGAAGCAGAAGCAGGAGAAGCAGAAGCATAAGAATCCGAAGAAGCAGAAGCAGAACCTGAAGCAGAAGGAGAAGCAGGAGAAGGAGAAGAAGCAGAATCTGGAGAAGCAGAAGGAGAAGCAGAAGCAGAAAGAGAATCAAAAGCAGAAGGAGAAGCAGAAGAAACAGAAGAAGTAGAAACAGTAGCCGTTGTAGCAGAAGCAGAAGGAAAAGCAGAAGAACAAGAAGGTG
>NW_012320017.1:0-1741 GCF_000151885.1 Dipodomys ordii
CTGTGTCCCGCTGTGTCCTTGCTGTGTCTCCCGCAGTGTCCCGCAGTGTCCTCGCTGTGTCCCCCGCTGTGTCCTGCTTTGTCCACTGCTGTGTCCCGCTGTGTACCCTCTGTGTCACCCGCTCTGTCCCTGCTGTGACCCGCTGTGTCCCGCTGTGTCCCGCTGTGTACTGCTGTGTCCCCCGCTGAGTCCCGCTGTGTCCCAATGTGTCCTCGCTCTGTCCCCCCCTGTGTCCCGCTGCGTCCCGCTGTGCCCTCGCTGTGTCCCGCTGTGTACCCCTCTGTGTCCCCCGCTGTGTCCCGCTGTGTCCTGATGTGTACTGCTGTGTCCCCCGCTGAGTCCCGCTGTGTCCCCGCTGTGTCCAAATGTGTACTCGCTGTGTCCCCCGCTGTGTCCTGCTGTGTCCTCAATGTGTCCCCCGCTGTGTCCCGCTGTGTCCTCGCTGTGTTCCCCGCTGTGTCCCGCTGTGTCCCCCGCTGTTTCCCCTCTGTGTCTCTCTATGTACCCCGCTGTGTATAGCTTTGTCTCTGATGGGTCTCGCTGTGTCTCACGCTCTGTCCCCCGCTGTGTCCCGCTTTGTCCCCCACTCTGTCCCGCTGTGTCCCGCTGTGTCACGCTGTGTCCCCGCAGAGTCACCGCTGTTTCGCGCTGTGTCCCGCTGTGTCAGTGGTGTCCCGCTTTGTCCCCCGCTGTGTCCCCAGCTGAGTCCCCGCTGTGTCCCGCTCTGTCCTCCCTGTGTCCCCCGCTGTGTCCCGCTGTGTCCCCTGCTGTGTCCCGCTGTGTCTACTGCTGTGTTCCTGCTGTGTCCAGCTGTGTCCCGCTGTGTCCCCCTGTGTCCTCACTGTGTCCTACGCTGTGTTCCGCTGAGTACTTGCTGTGTCCCCCGCTGTGTCCTCGCTGTGTCCCCCGCTGTCTCCCGCTCTGTCCCCCGCTGTGTCTCACGCATTATCCCGTCTGTTTCCCACTCTGTCCCGCTGTGTCCACCACTGTGTCCCTTTGTGTCCCCAGCTGTGTAACCCGCTGTGTAACGCTGTGAATCCCGCTGTATCGAGGCTGTGTCCCGCTGGGTCCCGCTGTGTCCTTGCTCTGTTATTCGTGGTGTCCCCCTCTATCCCCCGCTGTGTCCCCCGCTCTGTCCTACTGTGTCCCCTGCTGTGTCTTGTTGTGTCCTACTGTGTCCCGTGGTGTCCCGCTTTTTTCCCACTATGTCCCCTGCTGAGTCCCCTCTGTGTCCCCACTGTGTCCAGCTGTGTCCTCGCTGTGTCCTCTGCTGTCTCCCGCTTTGTCCTACGCTGTGTCCTACTGTGTCCCAATGTGTCCCTGCAGTGTCCCCCGCTGTGTCCCGCTGTGTCCCGCTGTGTCCCCCGCTGTGTCATGCTGGGTCCCGCTGTGTCCCCGCTGTGTCTCCGCTGTGTCCCGCTGTGTCCCCCGCTGTGTCCCCGCTGTGTCCCGCTGTGTCCCGCTGTGTCCCGCTGTGTCCCCCGCTGTGTCCCGCTGTGATCCCCGCTGTGTCCTGCTGTGTCCATTGCTGTGACCCTGTTGTGCCTTGCTGTGTCCCGCTGTGTCCCCCACTGTCCCCCGCTGTGTCCTTGCTGTGTCCCTCTGTATCCCGCTGTGTCCCATAGTGTCCCCAGCTGTGTCCCGCTGTGTCACCGCTGAATTCCCGCTGTGTCCTCGCTGTGTCCCCCGCTGTGTCCTTCTTTGTCCCTGCTGTGTACCCCGCTGTGTCCCGATGTGTCCC
>NW_012320018.1:0-1741 GCF_000151885.1 Dipodomys ordii
GCTTCTGCTTCTTCTGTTTCTTCTGCTTCTCCTTCTGCTTTTGCTTCTCTTTCTGCTTCTGCTTCTCCTTCTGGTTCTCCTTCTTCTTCTCCAGATTCTTCTTCTTCTGCTTCTCCAGCTTCTCCTTCTGCTTCAGGTTCTCCTTTTGCTTCTTCGGCTTCTTCTGCTTCTATTTCTGCTTCTCCTTCTGTTTCTGCTTCTCTTTCTGCTTCTGCTTCTTCTCCTTCTTCTATTTCTTCTGATTCTGCTTCTCCTGCTTCTCCTTCTGTTTCTCTTTATCCTTCTCCTTCTGCTTCTCCTTCTTCTGCTTCTACTACTGCTTCTGCTTCTGCTTCTCCTTCTGCATCTTCTTCTGTTTCAATTTCTCCTTCTTCTGCCTTTCATTATGCTTCTGCTTCTCCTGCTTCTGCTCCTTCTGCTTCTCCTTCTCCTTCTCCTTCTCTTTCTGCTTCTGCTTATCCTTCTGTTTCTCCTACGCTTAATCCTTCTCTTTTTCCTTCTTCTTCTTCTGCTTCTCCTGCTGCTTCTTCTTCTGCTTCTTCTGCTTTTTCTGTTTCTTCTTCTTCGGCTTCAGCTTCTGCTTCTTCTGCTTCTCCTTCTGCTTCTGCTTCTCCTTCTGCTTCTGCTTCTGCTCTTCTCCTTCTTCTGTTTCTTCTTCTTCTGCTTCTCCTACTTCTCCTTCTGCTTCTCCGTCTCATTCTCCTTCTCCTTCAATTTCTCCTTCTTGTGCTTCTCATTCTGCTTCTGCTTCTGCTTCTCCTGCTTCTGCTTCTTCTGTTTCTCCTTCTGCTTCTCCTTCTGCTTCTCTTTCTGCTTCTTATTCTGCTTCTGCTCCTCCTACTCCTAATCCTTCTCTTTCTCCTTCTTCTTCTTCTGCTTCTCGTTCTGCTTCTGCTTCTTCTGCTTGTTCTGTTTCTTCTGCTTCTGCTTTTCCAGCTTCTGCTGCTTCTGCTTCTCCTTCTGCTTCAGGTCCTCCTTCTGGTTCTTGGTCTTCTTCTGTTTCTTCTGCTTCTGCTTCTCCTGCTACTGCTTCTTCTGCTTCTCTTTCTGCTTCTCCTTCTGCTTCTCCTTCTGCTCCTTCTCCTTCTTCTGTGTCTTCTTCTTCTTCTTTGCTTCTCCCGCTTCTGCTTCTTCTGCTTCTCCTACTTGTCCTTCTCCTTCTGCTTCTCCTTCTCCTTCTTCTGTTCTCTTTCTGCTTCTGCTTCTGATTCTTCTGATTCTCCAACTTCTCCTTCTTCTTCTCCATCTGTTTCTGCTTCTGCATCTCCTTCTGATTCACCTTCTGCTGCTCCTTCTCCTTCTTCTGTTTCTCACTCAGCTTCTGCTTCTTATGCTTCTTCTTTTTCTTCTGGTTCTGCTTCTCCTGCTTCTGCTTCTAATGCTTCTACTGCTTCTTCTTCTTCTTCTTCTTCTTCTTCTTCTTATTCTTCTTCTTCTTCTTCTTCTTCTTCTTCTTCTTCTTCTTCTTCTTCTTCTTCTTCTTCTTCTTCTTCTTCTTCTTATGCTTCTTCTGCTTCTCTTTCTGCTTCTGCTTCAACTGCTTATTTTTCTGCTTCTTATGCTGCTTCTCCTACTGCTGGTTCTTCTACTTCTTCTTCTGCTTCTCTTTTAGCTTCTCCTTCTGCTTCTGCTCTGCTTCTTCTGTTTCTCCTGCCTGAATTCCTGGTTCTACTTCTTCTGCTGCTTCTCCTTCTGCTTCTGCTTCTGCTTCTACTTCTGCTTCTGTTTCTGCTTCTTCTGC
>NW_012320019.1:0-1741 GCF_000151885.1 Dipodomys ordii
CAGCGGAGGACACAGAAGGGTACACAGCGGGACACATTAGAGAAACACAGCGAGGTCACAGCGGGGGCCAAAGCAGGACAACACGGGACACAGTGTGACACAGTGTGACACAGCGGGGACACTGCAGGGGCACAGCGGGACAAAGCGGACGACACAGCGCGACACAGCAGGACACAGCGGGGGACAGTAGGGGACAGAGAGGGGACACAGCAGGACACAGCGGGGACACAGCTGGACACAGCGGGGTACACAGCGGGACACAGGGGGCACACATTGGGGACACAGCGGGGGACACAGCGGGACACAGCGGGTCACAGCGGGGGACACAGCGGGACACAGCGGGGGAAACAGAGGGGTACACAGCGGGACACAGCCGGGAACACAGCGTGGACACAGCGGGACACACCTGGACACAGCGTCAATACAGCGGGGACAGAGCGGGTCAAAGCAGGGACACAGCGAGACACAGTGGGACACAGCGAGGGACACAGCGTCAATACAGCGGGGACACAGCGGGACACAGCAGGACACAGCGGGGGACACAGCGGAACACAGCATGGGTCACATCGAGGACACAGCGGGACACAGCGGGACACAGTGGGACACAGTGGGGACACAGCAGGGACACAGCGGAGGACACAGCGGGGGACACAGCGGGACACAGTGGGGACACAGCAGGGACACAGCAGGGACACAGCGGGAGACACAGCGGGGTACCAGCAGGGGACAGAGAGGGGACACAGAGAGACACAGCGGGGGACACAGAGGGGTACACAGCGGGACACAGCCGGAAACACAGCGCGGACACAGCGGGACACACCGGGAAACAGCGTCAATACAGCGGGGACAGAGCGGGTCACAGCAGGGACACAGCGGTACACAGCGGGGTACACAGCGGGACACAGCGGGGACACAGCGGGACACAGCGGGGGACACAGCGGAACACAGCTTGGGACACAGTGAGGACAAAGCGGGACACAGCGGGACACAGTGGGGACACAGCAGGGACACAGCAGGGACACAGCGGGGGACACAGCGGGGTACACAGAGGGACACAACGGGGAACACAGAGAGGACACAGCGGGACCCAGCAGGACACAGCATCGATACAGCGGAGACACAGCGGGACACAGCAGGGTACACAGCTCGGGACACAGCAGTGGACACAGCGAGGACACAGCGGGACACAGCGGGTACACTGCGGGAACATAGCGGGACACAGCGGGGTACAGAGCGGTACACAGCGGGGTCACAGAGTGGTACACAGCGGGACACAGCGGGAAACACAACGAGGTCACAGCGGGGGACAAAGCGGGACAACACGGGACACAGTGTGACACAGCGGGACACAGCGGGACACAGCGGGGGACACAGGGGGGACAGCAGAGGACAGAGAGGTGACACAGCGGGACACAGCGGGGACACCGCTGGACACAACAGGGTACACAGAGGGACACAGCGGGCACACAGTGGGGACACAGCGGGACACAGCGGGACACAGCGGGGACAGAGCAGGACAGAGCCTGACACAGCGAGGACACATTGGGCCACAGCGGGACACAGAGGAACTCAGCGGGAGACACAGCAGTACACAGCAGGACACAGTGTGACACAGCGGGGAGACAGCAGGGACACAGTGGGGGGACACAGCGGGACACAGCACGTCACAGCGGGGGACAAAGCGGGACACAGCAGGGGAAACAGAGGGGTTCACAGCGGGACACAGCGGGGAACACAGCGC
>NW_012320020.1:0-1741 GCF_000151885.1 Dipodomys ordii
CCGCTGTGTCCCCCGTTGTGTCCACCGCTGTGTCCCGCTGTATCCTCGCTGGGTCCCACGCTGGGTCCCGCTGGGTCCCCCGCTGTGTCCCGCTGTGTCCGACTGTGTCCCCGCTGTGTCCCGCTGTGTCCCCGCTGTGTGCCCGCTGTGTCCCGCTGTGTACACCGCTGTGTCCAGCTGTGTCCTTTTGTGTCACGCTGTTTCCCCGCTGTGTCCCTGCTGTGTCCCTCTGTGTACCGCGCTGTGTCCAGCTTTGTCCCCGCTGTGTCTCGCTGTGTCCCACGCTCTGTCCCACACTGTGTCCCGAAGTGTCCCCCGCTGTGTCCCGCAGTGTCCCCCGCTGTGTCCCACTGTGTCCCCCGCTGAGTCCCCGCTGTGTCACCGCTGTGTCCCGCTGTTTCCTCGCTGTGTCCCCTGCTGTTTCCCTCTCTGTCCCTCGCTGTGTCTCACGCTTTGTCCCCGCTGTGTCCCACTGTGTCCCGCTGTGTCCCGCTGTGCCCCCACTGTGTCCTGTTGTGTCCACAGTGTGTACCACGCTGTGTAACGCTGCCTCCCTGCTGTATGGACGCTGTGTCCCGTTGTGTCCCGCTGTGTCCTCGCTGTGTTCCCCACTGTGTCCCGCTGTGTCCCCCGCTGTGTCCTCGCTGTGTCCCCTGTTGTGTCCCGCTGTGTCCTCACTGGGTAGCCCACTGTGTCCCGCTGTGTCCCTCGCTGTCCTCCGCTGTGGCCCGCTGTGTCCCGCTGTGTCCCCCGCTTTATCTTGCTGTGTCCCGCAGTGTCCCGGCTGTGTCCCGCTGTGTAACACTGTGTCCCGTGGTGTCCCACTTTGTCCCACGCTGTGTCCCCAGCTGCGTCCCCTCTGTGTCGCCGCTGTGTCCCCTCTCTGTCCTCTGCTGTCCCCCGCTGTGTCCCCTGCTGTGTCCCCCGCTGTGACCCTCTGTGTCCCACTGTGTCCCCCGCTGTGTCCCCACTGTGTGCCCCCTGTGTCCCACTGTGTACCCCGCTGTGTCCAGCTGTGTTCCCGCTGTGTCCCGCTGTGTCCCGCTGTGTTCCCAGCTGTGTCCCGCTGTGTACCCCTCTGTGTCCCCCTCTGTGTCCCGCTGTGTTCCCCGCTGTGTCCCGCTGTGTCCCCCGCTGTGTCCCTGCTGTGTCCCCGTTGTGTACTGCTGTATACTGCTGTGTCCCCCGCTGAGTCCCGCTGTGTCTCCGCTGTGTCCCGCTGTGTTCCCCATGTGTCCCCCGCTGTGTCCCACCGTGTCCCATTGTGTCCCCCACTGTTTCCCCCGCTGTGTCCGGCTGTGTCCCCCGCTGTGTGCCGCTGTGTCCCGCTATGTCCCCTGCTTTGTCCTGCTGTGTCCCCGCAGTGTCCCCGCTGTGTCCCGCTGTGTCACACTGTGTCCCGTGGTGTCCCACTTTGTCCCCCGCTGTTTCCCCCGCTGTGTCCTCCGCTGAGTCCCCTCTGTATCGACGCTGTGTCCCGCTGTGTCCCGCTGTGTCCTCGCTGTGTTCCCCGCTGTGTCCCGCTGTGTCCCCTGATGTGTCCCCCTCTGTGTCCTCGCTGTGTCCCCCGCTGTGTCCCGCTGTGTCCTCGCTGGGTCCCCTGCTGTGTCCCGCTGTGTTCCCCACTGTGTCCCGCTGTGTCCGACTGTGTCCCGCTCTGTCCCCGCTGTGTCCCGCTGTGTCCCACAGCTGTGTGCCCGCTGTGTCCCGCTGTGTACCCCGCTGTGTCCAGCTATGTTGA
>NW_012320021.1:0-1741 GCF_000151885.1 Dipodomys ordii
CAGCGGGGTACACAGCGGGACACAGCGGGCACACAGGGGGACACATAGGGACACAGCGGGACACAGCGGGGACAGAGCGGGACACAGTCGGACACAGCGGGACACAGCGGGGTACACAGCGGGACACAGCGGGGGACCCAGCGAGGACACAGCGGGACAAAGTGGGGGACACAGCGAGGACACAGCGGTGGACACAAAGGGGGACACAGCAGGACACAGCGGGGAGCACAGCGAGGACACAGCGGGACACAGCGGGAAACACTGCGAGGTCACAGCGGGGGACAAAACGGGACAACACGGGACACAGTGTGACACAGTGGGACACAGCGGGGACACTGCAGGGGCACAGCGGGACAAAGCGGGCGACAGAGCAAGACACAGCAGGGGACACATCGGGGGTCAGTAGGGGTCAAGAGAGGGGACACAGAGGGACACAGCGGGGGACACAGAGGGGTACACAGCGGGACACAGCCGGAAACATAGCGCGGACACAGCGGGACACACCGGGACACAGCGTCAATACAGCGGGGACAGAGAGGGTCACAGCAGGGACACAGCGGGACACAGCGGGACACAGCGGGGGACACAGCGGGACACAGCGGGGACACAGCGGGACACAGCAGGACACAGCGGGGGAAACAGTGGAACACAGCGTGGGACACAGCGAGGACACAGCAGGACACAGCGGGACACAGCGGCGACACAGCAGGGACACAGCAGGGACACAGCGGGGACACAGCGGGGGACACAGCGGGACACAACAAGGAACACAGCGGGGACCCAGCGGGACCCAGCAGAACACAGCGTCGATACAGTGGGGACACAGCAGGACACAGCGGGGTACACAGCTGGGGACACAAAGGGACACAGCGGGGGAAATAGCGAGGACAACCGGGACACAGCGGGACACAGCGAGGACACTGCGGGAACATAGCGGGACACAGCGGGGTACACAGAGGGACACAGCGGGACACAGCTTGGGAGACACGGAGGACACAGCTAGACACAGTGGGGGACACAGCGAGGACACAGCGGTACAGTGGGGTGCGGGATACAGCGGGGGACACAGCGGGAGACAGCGGGGGACACAGTGAGGATACAGCGGGACACAGTTGCGACACAGAGGGGACTCAGTGGGGGACACAGCGGGGGACAAAGCAGGACACCACGGGACAGTGTGACACAGCGGGACACAGCGGGGACACTGCGGGGACACAGCGGTACAAAGCGGGGGACACAGCGGGGACTCAGCGGGGGACACAGCGGGGGACAAAGCGGGACACCACGGAACACAGCGGGTCACAGCGGGAAACAGCGGTGACCCTGTGGGGACACAGCGGGACCCAGTGGGGGACAAAGCGGGACACAGCGGGGCCTCACCTGGGGACACAGCGAAGGACAAACTGGGACACCACGGGACACAGTGGGACACAGCGGGACACAGCGGGGACACTGCGGGAACATAGCGGGACACAGCGGGGTACACAGCAGGACACAGCAGTGGACACAGCGGGAACACAGCTGGACACAGCGGGGTACACAGTGGGACACAGGGGGCACACAGTGGGGACACAGCGGGGGACACAGCGGGACACAGCGGGTCACAGCGGGGGACACAGCGGGGGACACAGCGGGGGACAGCAGAGGACAGAGAGGGGACACAGCGGACACAGCGGGGTACACAGAGGGACACAGCGGGCACACAGTGGGGACACAGCGGGACAAAGCAGGACACAGCGTG
>NW_012320022.1:0-1740 GCF_000151885.1 Dipodomys ordii
TGCTTCTTCTGCTTCTCCTGCTTCTCTTTCTGCTTTTCCTTCTGTTTCTGCTTCTCCTTCTGCTTCTTCTCCTTCCTATGTTTCTTCTGCTTCTGCTTCTCCTGCTTCTGCTTCTTCTGGTTCTCCTGCTTCTCCTTCTCATTCTCCTTCTCTTTCTGCTTCTGCTTATCCTTCTGTTTCTCCTACTCCTAATCCTTCTCTTTCTCCTTCCCCTTCTTCTTCTTCTGCTTCTCCTGCTGCTTCTTCTTCTGCTTCTTCTGCTTTTTCTGTTTCTTCTTCTTCTGCTTCAGCTTTTGCTTCTCCTGCTTCTCCTTCTGCTTCAGGTTCTGCTTCTGCTTCTTCGGATTCTTATGCTTCTGCTTCTCCTGCTTCTGCTTCTTCTGCTTCCCCTCCTTCTCTTTCTGCTTCTCCTTCTGCTTCTGCTTCTTGTCCTTCTCCTGTTTCTTCTGCTTGTTGTTCTCCTGTTTCTGCATTTCCTGCTTCTCCTTCTGCTGCTCTTTCTGTTTCTCCTGCCGCATTTTCCTTCTACTGCTCCTTCTTCTGCTTCTCTTTCTGCTTCTACTCCTGTTTCTCCTTCTCCTTCTCCTTCTAGTTCTTCTGCTTTTCCTTCTGCTTCTGAATCTTCTGCTTCTTCTGATACTGCCTCTGGTTCTTCTGTTTCTTCTGCTTCTCCTTCTGCTTTTGCTTCTCTTTCTGCTTCTGCTTCTCCTTCTGCTTCTCCAGATTCTTCTTCGTCTGCTTCTCCTGCTTCTCCTTCTGCTTCAGGTTCTGCTTTTGCTTTTTAGGCTTCTTCTGCTTCTGCTTCTTCTGCTGCTGCTTCTTCTGCTTCTCCTGCTTCTCTTTCTGCTTTTCCTTCTGTTTCTGCTTCTCCTTCTGCTTCTTCCCCTTCTTCTGTTTCTTCTGCTTCGGCTTCTCCAGCTTCTGCTTTTCCTGCTTCTCTTTCTGCTTCTCCTTCTGCTTCTGCTCCTCCTTCTGCTTCTGCTCCTTCTATTTCTTCTGTTTCTTCTTCTTCTGCTTCTCCCGCTCTGCTTCTTCTGCTTCTCCTGCTCCTCGTTCTGCTTCTCTTCGTCGGCTTCTCTTTCTACTTCTCCTTCTGCTTCTTCTGATTCTGTTTCTTCTCCTTCTTCTTCTCCTTCTGCTTCTGCTTCTTCTGCTTCTCCTGCTACTCCTTCTGCATCTCCTTCTGCTTGTGCTTTTCCTTCTGCTTCTGCTTCTCCTTCTGCTTCTCCTTCTTCTGCTTCTCCGTCTGTTTCTGCTTCTTCTGTTTTTCCTGCTTCTCCTTCTGCTTCTCATTCTTCTTCTCCTTCTGTTTCTCCTTGTCGTTATTCTGCTATTCCTTCTGCTTCTCTATCTGCTTCTGCATCTTCAGCTTCTTCTGCTACTGCTTTTGCTTCTGCTTCTTCTGTTTCTTCTGCTTCTCTTTCTGCTTCTCCTTCTGCTTTTGCTTCTCTTTCTGCTTCTGCTTCTCCTTCTGGTTCTCCTTCTTCTCCAGATTCTGCTTCTTCTGCTTCTCCTGCTTCTCCTTCTGCTTCAGTTCTGCTTCTGCTTCTTCAGCTTCTTCTGCTTCTATTTCTGCTTCTCCTTCTGTTTCTGCTTCTCTTTCTGCTTCTGCTTCTTATCCTTCTTCTATTTCTTTTGATTCTGCTTCTGCTTCTCCTGCTTCTCCTTCTGTTTCTCTTTATGCTTCTCTTCTGCTTCTCGTCTCTGCTTCTACTTCTGCTTCTGCTTCTCCTTCTGCTG
>NW_012320023.1:0-1740 GCF_000151885.1 Dipodomys ordii
AGCTTCTGCTGCTTCTGCTTCTCTTCTGCATCAGGTTCTCCTTGTGCTTCTTGGGCTACTTCTGTTTCTTCTGCTTCTGCTTCTCCTGCTACTGCTTCTTCAGCTTCTTCAGCTTCTCTTTTGCTTCTCCTTCTGCTTCTGCTTCTCCTTCTGCTCCTTCTCTTTCTTCTGTTTCTTCTTCTTCTTCTTCTTCTTCTGCTCCTCCCGCTTCTGCTTCTTCTGCTTCTCCTGATTGTCCTTCTCCTTCTGCTTCTCCTTCTCTTTCTTCTCCTTCTCTTTCTGCTTCTGCTTCTGCTTCTTCTGATTCTCCAACTTCTCCTTCTTCTTCTCCTTCTGTTTCTGCTTCTCTTTCTGCTTCTGCATCTCCTTCTGCTTCATATTCTGCAGCTCTTTCTCCTTCTTCTGTTTCTCCCTCTGCTTCTGCTTCTTATGCTTCTTCTTTATCTTCTGCTTCTGCTTCTCCTGCTTCTGCTTCTTGTGCTTCTACTGCTTCTTCTTCTGCTTCTGCTTCTTCTGCTTCTACTTCTCTTTCTGCTTCTGCTTCTCCTGCTTGTTTTTCTGCTTCTTCTGCTGCTTCTCCTTCTGCTGCTTCTTCTACTTCTCCTACTGCTTCTCTTTTTGCTTCTCCTTCTGCTTCTGCTTCTGCTTCTTCTGTTTCTCCTGCCTGAATTTCTGGTTCTACTTCTTCTGCTGCTTCTCCTTCTGCTTCTGCTTCTACTTCTGCTTCTGATTCTGCTTCTTCTGCTTCTTCTCTTTCGGCTTCTGCTGCTTCTGCTTCTTGTGCTTCTCCTGCTTCTCTTTCTGCTTCTCATTCCACTTCTGCTTCTCCTTCTGCTTCTCCTCCTTCTCCTTCTCCTACTTCTGCTTCTCCTTCATCTTCTGTTTCTTCTGCTTCTCCTGCTTCTCCTTCTGCATCTCCTTCTGCTTGTGCTTTTCCTTATGCTTCTTCTTCTGCCTCTGCTTCTCCTTCTCCTTCTTTTGCTTCTCCTTTTGCTTCTGCTTCTTCTGCTTTTCCTGCTTCTCCTTCTGCTTCTGCTTCTTCTGCTTCTCCTTCTGCATCTTCTTCTGCTTCTGCTTCTCCTTCTTCTGCTCCTCCTTCTCATTCTCCTACTGCTTCTCCTTCTGTTTCCCTTCTCCTTCTTGTTCTTCTGCTTTTCCTTCTGCTTCTCCTTCTGCTTCTGCTACAACTGCTACTGCTTCTACTTCTTCTGTTTTTTCTGCTTCTCCTTCTGCTTTGGATTCTCTTTCTGCTTCTGCTTCTCCTTCTGCTTCTCCTTCTGCTTCTCCAGATTCTGCTTCTTCTGCTTCTCCTGCTTCTCCTTCTGCTTCTTCGGATTCTTCTGTTTCTTCTGCTTCTGCTTCTCCTGCTTCTTCTGCTTCTCCTGCTTCTCTTTCTGCTTCTTCTTCTTCTGCTGCTTCTCCTTCTGCTTCTGCTCTTTTCCTTCTTCTGTTTGTTTGCTCTGTTTCTTCTTCTTCTTCTTCTTCTTCTGTTTCTTCTGATTCTACTTCTGCTTCTCCTTCTCCTTCTCTTTCTACTTCTACTTTTACTTCTTCTGATTCTCCTGCTTTTCCTTCTTGTTCTCCTTCTGTTTCTGCTTCTCTTTCTGCTTCTGCTTCTCCTTCTGCTGCTCCTTCTCCTTCTGCTTCTCCCTCTCATTCTGCTTCTTATGCTTATTCTTTTTCTTCTGCTTATGCTTCTCTTGCTTCTGTTTCTTCTGCTTCTTCTGCTTCTCCTTCTGC
>NW_012320024.1:0-1740 GCF_000151885.1 Dipodomys ordii
TTCTTCTGCTTCTCCTTCTTCTTCTTCTGCTTTACCTGCTTCTCTTTCTGCTTCCCCTTCTTCTTCTCCTTGTGTTTCTCCTTCTCCTTCTTGTTCTTCCGCTTTTCCTACGGCTTCTGCTACAACTGCTACTGCTTCTACTTCTTCTGTTTCTTCTGCTTCTCCTTCTGCTTTTGATTCTCTTTCTGCTTCTGCTTCTCCTTCTGCTTCTCATTCTGCTTCTCCAGATTCTGATTCTTCTGCTTCTCCTGCTTCTCCTTCTGTTTCAGGTTCTGCTTCTGCTTCTTCGGATTCTTATGCTTCTGCTTCTCCTGCTTCTGCTTCCCCTCCTTCTCTTTCTGCTTCTCCTTCTGCTTCTGCTTCTTGTCCTTCTCCTGTTTCTTCTGCTTGTTCTTCTCCTGTTTCTGCATTTCCTGCTTCTCCTTCTGCTGCTCTTTCTGTTTCTCCTGCCGCTTTTCCTTCTACTGCTCCTTCTTCTGCTTCTCTTTCTGCTTCTACTCTTGTTTCTCCTTCTCCTTCTCCTTCTAGTTCTTCTGCTTTTCCTTCTGCTTCTCCTTCTGCTTCTGAATCTTCTGCTTCTTCTGATACTGCCTCTGGTTCTTCTGTTTCTTCTGCTTCTCCTTCTGCTTTTGCTTCTCTTTCTGCTTCTGCTTCTCCTTCTGCTTCTCCACATTCTGCTTCTTCTGCTTCTCCTTCTGCTTCAGGTTCTGCTTTTGCTTTTTCGGCTTCTCCTGCTTCTGCTTCTCCTGCTGCTGCTTCTTCTGCTTCTCCTGCTTCTCTTTCTGTTTTTCCTTCTGTTTCTGCTTCTCCTTCTGCTTCTTCCCCTTCTTTTGTTTCTTCTGCTTCGGCTTCTCCAGCTTCTGCTTCTCCTGCTTCTCGTTCTGCTTCTCTTTCTGCTTCTTTCTCCTTCTCCTTGTCCTTCTCCTTCTTCTGCTTCTTCTTCTGCTTCTGCTTCTCCTTCTGCTTCTGCTTCTGCTTCAATTTCTCCTTCTGCTTCTCATTCTGCTTCTGCGCCTTCTGTTTCTTCTGCTTCTCCTGCTTCTTCTTCTCCTGCTACAACTATTTCTCGTGCTGCTTCTCCTTCTGCGTCTCTTTCTGGTTCTGCTTATCCTTTTGCTTCTCCTAGTCCTAATCCTTCTCTTTCACCTTCTCCTTCTTCTTCTTCTGCTTCTCCTAGTGCTTCTGCTTCTGCTTATTCTACTATTTCTGTTTCTTCTGCTTCTGCTTCAGATTGTGCTTCTTCTGTTTCTCCTTCTGCTTCAGATTCTGCTTCTGCAGCTTCTCCTGTTTCTTCTGCTTCTGCTTCTCCTGCTTCTTCAGCTTCTCCTGCTTCTCTTTCTGCTTCTCCTTCTGCTTCTGCTTTTCCTTCTGCTTCTGCTTCTGCTCTTCTCCTTCTTCTGTTTCTTTTGCTTCTGTTTCTTCTTCTTCTTCTTCTTCTTCTGTTTCTTCTGATTCTACTTCTGCTTCTCCTTCTTCTACTTCTCTTTCTGTTTCTACTTCTGCTTCTTCTGATTCTCCTGCTTCTCCTTTTGTTCTCCTTCTGTTTCTGCTTCTCTTTCTGCTTCTGCTTCTCCTTCTTCTGCTCCTTCTCTTTCTCCTTCTTCTGTTCTCCCACTGCTTCTGCTTCTGTTTCTTTTGCTTATTCTATTTCTTCTGCTTCTCCTGCATCTTCTGCTTCTCCTTATGCTTCTCCTTATGCTTTTCCATTATGGTTCTCCTTAAGCTTCTCCTTCTCCTTCT
>NW_012320025.1:0-1740 GCF_000151885.1 Dipodomys ordii
TCTGCTTCTGCTTTTCCTGCTTCTGCTTTTTCTGCTTTTCCTGCTTCTCTTTCTGCTTTTGCTTCTGCTTCTCCTTAGGCTTATGCTCCTTCTCCTTCTGTTTCTTCTTCTTCTGCTTCTCCCGCTTCTGCTTCTTCTGCTTCTCCTGCTTCTCGTTCTGCTTCTCTTCGTCGGCTTCTCTTCCTACTTCTGCTTCTTCAGCTTCTGCTTCTTCTCTTTAGTTCTTCTCCTTCTGCTTCTGCTTCTTCTCCTTCTCCGGCTACTCCTTCTGCCTCTCCTTCTGCTTGTGCTTTTCCTTGTGCTTCTTCTTCTGCTTCTGCTTCTCCTTCTCCTTCTCCTGCTTCTCCGTCTGCTTCTGCTCCTTCTGCTTTTCCTGATTCTCTTTCTGCTTCTCCGTCTGCTTCTCCTTCTGTTTCTCCTTCTCCTTCTCGTTCTTCTGCTATTTCTTGTGCTTCTTTTTCTGCTTCTACATCTTCAGCTTCTTCTGTTACTGCTTCTGTTTCTTCTGTTCTCCTTCTGCTTCTCCTTCTGCTTTTGCTTCTCTTTCTGCTTCTGCTTTTCCTTCTGCTTCTCTTTCTGCTTCTGCTTATCCTTTTGCTTCTCCTACTCCTAATCCTTCTCTCTTGCCTTCTCCGTCTTCTTCTTCTGCTTCTCCTGCTGCTTCTGCTCCTGCTTCTTTTGCTTATTCTTTTTCTTCTGCTTCTGCGTCTCCTGCTTCTGCTTCTTCTGTTTCTACTGCTTCTCCTTATGCTTCTCCTTATGCTTCTCCTTATGCTTCTCTTTTTCTTCTTCTTCTTCTTCTTCTTCTTCTTCTTCTTCTTCTTCTTCTTCTTCTTCTTCTTCTTCTTCTTCTTCTTCTTCTTCTTCTTCTCTTTCGTCTTCTTCTGCCTTTCCTGCTTCTTCTGCTTCTACTGCTTCTCTTTCTGCTTCTCATTCTGCTTCTCCTTCTGCTTCTCCTATTGCTTCTGCTGCCCTTCCTTCTCCTTCTCCTTCTCCTACTTCTGCTTCTCCTTCTGCTTTTGCTTCTTCTGCTTCTCCTGCTTCTCCTTCTGCATCTTCTTCTGCTTCTCCTTCTGCTGCTTCTCCTTCTGCTTCTCCTTCTGCTTCTCCTTCTGCTGCTCCTTCTGCTTCTCGTTCTGCTTCTGTTTCGCCTTCTGCTCTTCCTACTCCTAATCCTTCTCCTAATCCTTCTCTTTCTCCTTCTCCTTCTTCTTCTTCTGCTTCTTGTTCTGCTTCTGCTACTGCTTCTTCTGCTTGATCTGTTTCTTCTGCTTCAGGTCCTGCTTCTGCTTCTTCAGCTTCTTCTCTTTCTTCTGCTTCTGCTTCTCCTGCTACTGCTTCTTCTCCTTCTCTTTCTGCTTCTCCTTCTGCTTCTGCTTCTCCTTCTGCTCCTTCTCCTTCTTCTGTTTCTTCTTCTTCTTCTTCTTCTTCTTCTGCTTCTCCCGCTTCTGCTTCTTCTGCTTCTCCTTCCTTTCCTCTGCTTCTGCTTCTCCTTCTCCTTCTTCTGCTTCTCTTTATGCTTCTGCTTCTTCTGATTCTCCAACTAATCGTTCTTCTTTTCCTTCACTTTCTGCTTCTCTTTCTGCTTCTCCATCTCCTTCTGCTTCACCTTCTGCTGCTCCTTCTCCTTCTTCTGTTTCTTCCTCTGCTTCTGCTTCTGCTTCTTCTGCTTCTTCTTGTTCTTCTGCTTCTGCTTCTCCTGCTTCTGCTTCTTATGCAATCTACTGCTTCTTCTTCTGC
>NW_012320026.1:0-1740 GCF_000151885.1 Dipodomys ordii
TGTCCTCGCTGTGTCCCTCTGTTTCCCTCTGAGTGCGCCGCTGTGTACTGCTGTGTTCCCTGCTGGGTCCAGCTGTGTCCCGCTGTGTCCCCTGTTGTGTTCCCCGCTGTGTCCCGCTGTGTCCCGCTGTGACCAATGCTGTGTCCCTGCTCTGTCCCCCGCTGTGTCCCGCTGTGTCCCGCTGTGTCCCCGCTGTGTCCCGCTGTGTCCCGCTGTGTCCCTGCTTGTACCCGCTGTGTCCCGCTGTGTCCCCGCTGTGTCCCCGCTGTGTCCTGCTGTGTACCCCGCTGTGTCCAGCTTGGTCCCCGCTGTGTCTTGCTGTGTCCAATGCTCTGTCCTGCACTGTGTTCTGCTGTGTCCCCCGCTGTGTCCCGCTGTGTCCCCCGCTGTGTCCCGCTGTGTCTACTGCTTTGTCCCTGCTGTGTCCCGCTGGGTCCCGCTGTGTCCCTGCTGTATCGACGCTGTGTCCCGCTGGGTCCCGCTGTGTCCTCGCTGTGTTCCCAGCTGTGTCCCACTGTGTACCCCTCTGTGTCCCCCTCTGTGTCCCGCTGTGTCCCCGCTGTATCCCGCTGTGTCCCGCTGGGTCCCGCTGTGTACTGCTGTGTCCCCCACTGAGTCCCGCTGTGTCCCCGCTGTGTCCCGCTGTGTCCCACCAGTGTCCCCCGCTGTGTCTGGCTGTTTCCCGCTGTGTCCCCCGCTGTGTCCCCCGCTGTGTCCCGCTGTGTCCACTGCTGTGTCCCCGTTGGTACCGCTGTTTCCCCGCTATGTCCTGCTGTGTCCTCGCTATGTCCCCTGCTGTGTCACGCTGTGTCCTCGCTGTGTCCCCTGCTGTGTCCTGCTGTGTCCCCTGCTGTGTCCCGCTGTGTCCCTGCTGGGACCCGCTGTGTCTAGCTGTGTCCCCGCTGTGTCCCGCTGTGTCCCCGCTGTGTCCCTCGCTGTGTCCCGCTGTGTCCCCCGCTGTGTCCTGCTGTGTCCCCGCAATGTCCCCGCTCTGTCCCGCTATGTCCCGCTGTGTTCCTTGGTGTCCCATTTTGTCCCTTGCTGTGTCCCCCGCTATGTCCCGCTGTGTCCCCGCTGTGTCCCGCTGTGTTCTCCCTGTGTCCCTCGCTGTGTTTCCCTCTGTCCTCCGCTGTGTCCCTCGGTGTCCCGCTGTGTCCCCCGCTGTATCGACGATGTGTCCCACTATGTCCCGCTGTGTCCCTGCTGTGTCCCGGCTGTGTCCCGCTGTGTACCCTGCTGTGTCCAGCTTTGTCCCCACTGTGTCTCGCTGTGTCCCACACTCTGTCCCGCACTGTGTTCTGCTGTGTCCCCCGCTGTGTCCTGCTGTGTCCCCCGCTGTGTCCCGCTGTGTCTACTGCTTTGTCCCTGCTGTGTCCCGATGTGTCCTCGCTGTGTCCCACGCTGTGTTCCGCTGTGTCCTCGCTGTTTCCCCCGATGTGTCCCTTTGTGTGCCCAGCTGTGTACCACGCTGTGTCCCGCTGTGTCCCCGCTGTAATAACGCTATTTCCCGCTGGGTCCCGCTGTGTCCTCGCTGTGTTCCCAGCTGTGTCCCACTGTGTACCCCTCTGTGTCCCCATCTGTGTCCCACTCTGTCCCCCGCTGTATCCCGCTGTATCCCTCTGTGTCCTGCTGTGTACTGCTGTGTCCCCCGCTGAGTAGCGCTGTGTCCCCGCTGTGTCCCGCTGTGTCCCACCTGTGTCCCCCGCTGTGTCTGGCTGTGTCCCGCTGTGTCCCCGCTGT
>NW_012320027.1:0-1740 GCF_000151885.1 Dipodomys ordii
TCTCCTTCTCCTTCTTCTACTTCTCCCACTACTTCTACTTCTACTTCTTTTACTTATTCTTTTTCTTCTACTTCTACTTCTCCTACTTCTGCTTCTTCTACTTCTACTGCTTCTCCTTATTCTTCTCCTTATGCTTCCTCTTCTTCTTCTTCTTCTTCTTCTTCTTCTTCTTCTTCTTCTTCTTCATCATCTTCTTCTTCATCTTCTTCTTCTTCTTCTTCTTCTTCTTCTTCTTCTCTTTCTTCTACTTCTACTTTTCCTTCTTCTTCTACTTCTACTACTTCTCTTTCTACTTCTCATTCTATTCTACTTCTCCTTCTACTTCTCCTATTACTTCTGCTACCCTTCCTTCTCCTTCTCCTTCTCCTACTTCTGCTTCTCCTTCTGCTTCTGCTTCTTCTGCTTCAATTGCTTCTCCTTCTGCATCTTCTTCTGATTCTACTTCTTCTTCTGCTTCTGCTTCTCCTTCTTCTGCTTCTCCTTCTTCTGCTTCTCCTTCTTCTTCTCCTTCTTCTTTTCCTTCTCCTTCTTTTCCTTCTCCTTCTTCTGCTTCTCCCTGTGATTCTGCTTCTTATGCTTATTCATTTTCTTCTGCTTCTGGTTCTCCTGCTTCTGCTTCTTCTGCTTCTACTTCTTCTCCTTATGCTTCTCCTTCTCCTTCTTCTTCTTCTTCTTCTTCTTCTTCTTCTTCTTCTTCTTCTTCTTCTTCTTCTTCTTCTTCTTCTTCTTCTTCTTCTTCTTCTTCTTCTTCTTCTTCTTCTTCTTCTTCTTCTTCTTCTTTTTCTCCTCTTTATTCTGCTTCTTCTTTTCCTGCTTCTTCTGCTTCTACTCCTTCTCTTTCTTCTTCTCATTCTGCTTCTGCTTCTCCTTCTGCTTTTCCTATTGCTTCTGCGGCTCTTCTTTCTCCTTCTCCTACTTCTACTTCTCCTTCTGCGTCTGCTTCTTCTTCTTCTCCTGCTTCTCCTTATGCATCTTCTTCTGCTTCTGCTTCTCCTTGTGCTGCTTCTTCTGCTTCTGTTTCTCTTTCTGTTTCTCCTTCTGCTTCTTCTGCTTCTCCTTCTCATTCTCCTTCTCCTTCTGCTTCTGTTTCTCTTTCTCCTTCTTGTTCTCCTGCTTTTCCTTCTGCTTCTCCTTCTGCTTCTCCTTCTGCTGTAACTGCTACTGCTTCTGCTTCTTCTGTTTCTTTTGCTTCTCCTTCTGTTTTGATTCTCTTTCTGCTTCTTCTTCTCCTTCAGCTTGTCATTCTGCTTCTCCAGATTCTGCTTCTTCTGCTTATCCTGCTTCTCCTCCTGCTTCAGATTCTGCTTCTGCTTCTTCGGATTCTTATGCTTCTGCTTCTCCTGCTTCTGCTTCTTCTGCTTCTCCTCCTTCTCTTTCTGCTTCTCCTTCTTTTTCTACTTCTCCTTGTGCTTCTCCTTTTGCTTCTGCTCCTTCTCCTTCTTCTCTTTCTTCCTCTTCTGCCTCTCCCGCTTCTGCTTCTTCTGCTTCTCCTGCTTCTAGTTCGGCTTCTCTTCGTCGGCTTCTCTTTCTACTTCTGCTTCTTCTGCTTCTGCTTCTTCTCTTTAGTTCTTCTCCTTCTGCTTCTGCTTCTTCTCCTTCTCCTGCTTCTCCTTCTGCATCTCCTTCTGCTTGTGCTTTTCCTTGTGATTCTTCTTCTGCTTCTGCTTCTCCTTCTCCTTCTTCTACTTCTCCGTCTGCTTCAGTTTCTTCTGCTTTTCCTGATTCTCTTTCTGCTTCTCC
>NW_012320028.1:0-1740 GCF_000151885.1 Dipodomys ordii
TTCAGCTTCTTCTGCTACTGCTTCTGTTTCTTCTGTTTCTTCTGCTTCTCCTTCTGATTTTAGTTCTCTTTCTGCTTCTGCTTCTCCTTCTGCTTCTGCAGATTCTGCTTCTTCTGCTTCTCCTGCTTCTCCTTCTGCTTCAGGTTCTGCTTCTGCTTCTTCGGATTCTTATGCTTCTGCTTCTCCTGCTTCTGCTTCTTCTGCTTCCGCACCTTCTATTTCTGCTTCTCCTTCTGTTTTTGCTTCTCCTTCTGCTTCTGCTTCTTCTCCTTCTTCTGTTTCTTCTGCTTCTGCTTCTCCTGCTTCTGCTTCTCCTGCTTCTCGTTCTGCTTCTCTTTCTGCTTTTCTTTCTGCTTCTCCTTCTCCTTCTTATGCTTCTCCTTCTGCTTCTGCTTCTGCTTCAATTTCTCCTTCTGCTTCTGCGTCTTCTGTTTCTTCTGCTTCTCCTGCTTCTGCTTCTCCTGCTTCTCCTACTTCTCGTGCTGCTTTTCCTTCTGCGTCTCTTTCTGCTTCTGCTTATCCTTTTGCTTCTCCTACTCCTAATCCTTCTCTCTCGCCTTCTCCATCTTCTTCTTCTGCTTCTCCTGCTGCTTCTGCTTCTGCTTATTCTACTATTGCTCTTTCTGCTTCTGCTTCTCCTTCTGCTTCTCCAGATTCTGCTTCTTCTGCTTCTCCTTCTGCTTCAGGTTCTGCTTGTGCTATTTCAGCTTCTTCTGCTTCTGCTTCTCCTGCTGCTGATTCTTCTGCTTCTCCTGCATAATCTTTCTGCTTTTCATTCTGTTCTGCTTCTCCTTCTGCTTCTGCTTCTTCTCCATCTTCTGTTTCATCTGCTTCTGCTTCTCCTGCTTCTCGTTCTGCTTCTCTTTCTGCTTTTCTTTATGCTTCTCCTTCTCCTTCACCTTCTTCTGCTTCTCCTTCTGCTTCTGCTTCTCCTTCTGCTTCTGCTTCTGCTTCAATTTCTCCTTCTGCTTCTCATTCTGTGTCTGCGTCTTCTGTTTCTTCTGCTTCTCCTGCTTCTGCTTCTCCTGCTTCTCCTACTTCTCGTGCTGCTTCTCCTTCTGCGTCTCTTTCTGCTTCTGCTTATCCTTTTCCTTCTCCTACTCCTAATCCTTCTCTTTCGAATTCTCCGTCTTCTTCTTCTGCTTCTCATGTTGCTTCTGCTTCTGCTTATTCTACTATTTCTGTTTCTTCTGCTTCTGCTTCAGATTGTGCTTCTTCTGTTTCTCCTTCTGCTTCAGATTCTGCTTCTGCTTCTTCGGCTTCTCCTGTTTCTTCTGCTTCTGCTTCTCCTGCTTCTTCTGCTTCTCCTGCTTCTCTTTCTGCTTCTCCTTCTGCTTCTGCTTTTCTTTCTGCTTCTGCTCTTCTCCTTCTTCTGTTTGTTTTTCTTCTTCTTCTTCTTCTTCTTCTTCTTCTTCTTCTTCTTCTTCTTCTTCTTCTTCTTCTTCTTCTTCTTCTTCTTCTTCTTCTTCTTCTTCTTCTTCTTCTTCTTCTTCTTCTTCTTCTTCTTCTTCTTCTTCTTCTTCTTCTTCTTCTTCTTCTTCTTCTTCATCTTCTTCTTCTGCTTCTTCTTCTTCTTCTGCTTCTTCTGCTTCTCCCGCTTCTGCTTCTTCTGCTTCTCCTTCCTTTCCTCTGCTTCTGCTTTTTCTTCTCCTTCTTCGGCTTCTGCTACTGCTTCTTCTGATTCTCCAACATAATCCTACTTCTTCTCCTTCTGTTTCTGCTTCTCTTTCTGCTTCTGCA
>NW_012320029.1:0-1740 GCF_000151885.1 Dipodomys ordii
CTCCGTCTTTTCTGCATCTCTGTTTTCTGCTCTCCTCTGCTTCTCATCATCTCTCCGTTGTTTCTCCTTCTCGTTATTCTGCTATTCCTGCTGCCTCTCTATCTGCTTCTGCATCTTAGCTTCTTCTGCTACTGCTTCTGTTCTCATCTTCTGTTTCTTCTGCTTCTCTATCTGCTTCTCCTTCTGCTTTTGCTTCTCTTTCTGCTTCTGCTTCTCCTTCTGGTTCTCCTTCTTCTTCTCCAGATTCTGCTTCTTCTGCTTCTCCTGCTTCTCCTTCTGCTTTAGGTTCTGCTTTTGCTTCTTCGGCTTCTGCTTCTTTTTCTGCTTCTCCTTCTGTTTCTGCTTCTCTTTCTGCTTCGGCTTCTTCTCCTTCTTCTATTTCTTCTGATTCTGCTTCTCCTGCTTCTGCTTCTCCTGCTTCTCCTTCTGTTTCTCTTTATGCTTCTCCTTCTACTTCTCCTTCTTCTGCTTCTACTACTGCTTCTGCTTCTCCTTCTGCTTCTACATCTTCTGCTTCTTCTGCTACTGCCTCTGCTTCTTCTGTTTCTTCTGCTTCTCCTTCTGCTTTTGCTTCTCTTTCTGCTTCTGCTTCTCCTTCTGCTTCTCCAGATTCTGCTTCATCTGCTTCTCCTGTATCTCCTTATGCTTCAGGTTCTGCTTCTGCTTCTTCTGCTTCTTCTGCTTCTGCTTCTCCTGCTGCTGCTTCTTCTGCTGCTCCTGCTTCTATTTCTGCTTTTCCTACTGTTTCTGCTTCTCCTTCTGCTTCTGCTTCTTCTCCTTCTTATGTTTCTTCTGCTTCTGCTTCTCTTGCTTCTGCTTCTCCTGCTTCTCGTTGTGCTTCTCTTTCTGCTTCTCTTTCTGCTTCTCCTTCTCCTTCTTCAGCTTCTCCTTCTGCTTCTCCTTCTCCTTCTGCTTCAATTTCTCCTTCTGCTTCTCATTCTGCTTCTGCGTCTTCTGTTTCTTCTGCTTCTCTTGCTTCTGCTTCTCCTGCTTCTCCTACTTCTCGTGCTGCTTCTCCTTCTGCGTCTCTTTCTGCTTCTGCTTATCCTTTTGCTTCTCCTACTCCTAATCCTTCTCTTTCGCCTTCTCCTTCTTGTTCTTCTGCTTGTCCTCTTGCTTCTGCTTCTGCTTATTCTACTATTTCTGTTTCTTCTGCTTCTGCTTCAGATTGTGCTTCTTCTGTTTCTCCTTCTGCTTTAGATTCTGCTTCTGCTTCTTTGGCTTCTTCTGTTTCTTCTGCTTCTGCTTCTCCTGCTTCTTCTGGTTCTCCTGCTTCTCTTTCTGCTTCTCCTTCTGCTTCTGCTTCTCCTTCTGCTTCTGCTTCTGCTCTTCTCCTTCTTCTGTTTCTTTTGCTTCTGTTTCTTCTGCTTCTTCTTCTTCTGTTTCTTCGGATTCTACTTCTGCTTCTCCTTCTTCTCCTTCTCTTTCTGCTTCTTCTGATTCTCCTGCTTCTCCTTCTTGTTCTCCTTCTGTTTCTGCTTCTCTTTCTGCTTCTGCTTCTCCTTCTGATGCTCCTTCTCCTTCTCCTTCTTCTGCTTCTCTCACTGCTTCTGCTTCTGCTTCTTTTGCTTATTCTTTTTCTTCTGCTTCAGCTTCTCCTGCTTCTGCTTCTTCTGCTTCTACTGCTTCTCCTTATACTTCTCCTTATGCTTCTCCTTATGCTTCTCCTTATGCTTCTTCTTCTTCTTCGTCTTCTTCTCTTTCTTCTGCTTCTGCTTTCCTGCTTCTTCTGCTTCTACT
>NW_012320030.1:0-1740 GCF_000151885.1 Dipodomys ordii
TGGTACTCAGCGGGGGACAAGTGGATACAGCGGTACTCAGCGTTCTCAGCATGGGGACACAGAAAGGTAACAGCGGGACACAGCAGGGGACACTGCGGGGACACAGCGGGGAACAGCGGCACAGAGCGGGAGACAGCGGGGACACACATGGGGACAACGGGGACACAGCCTGACACAGCGAGGACAAAGCGGGGCATAGCGGGGGACATAGCGGGAACCAGTGGGGGACAGAGCGGGAGACAGAGCGAGGACACAGCGGAGCACCGCTGGGGACACAGTGGGGAACAAAGAGGGGACAAAGGGGGACATAGCAGGACACAGCAAGGACACAGCGGGGCACAGCTGCACACAGCAGGACACAGCAGGGACACAGAGGTGGACACAGTGGGGACACAGCGGGACACAGCAGGGACACAGCGGGGGACACAGCGGGACACAGAGGGACACAGCGGGGAAACAGTGGGACACAGCGGGGGACACTGCGGGGACACAGCTGGACACAGCGGGGGACACATTGCGGACACAGCGGGGGACACTGCGGGGGACACAGCGGGACACAGAGGGACACAGCTGGGACACAGCATTGAGACATCAGGGGACAGAGCGAGGACACAGCGGGGGACACAGCGGGGACACAGTTGGGGACCCAGCGGGGGACCCAGCGGGGAACACAGTTGGGGACACAGCCGGGGACACAGCTGGACACAGCGGGGCACAGCGGAGGACACAGCAGGGGACACCACGGTACACAGAGGGACACAGCGGGGAAATATCGGAGACCCAGCGGGACACAGCGGGGGACAGCGGGGACAAAGCGGGACACAGCAGGACACAGTGGGGGACACAGCTGGACACAGCGGGGACACAGCGGGACACAGCGGGGACATAGCAGTGGACACAGAGGGGACACAGCGGGGGACACAGCGGGGACACAGTGGGACACAGCGGGACACAGCAGGACACAGCGGTACACAGTGGGGTACACAGCGGGACACAGCGGCTCACAGCGGGGGAAACAGCGGGACACAGAGGGGGACACAGCGGGAAACAGCAGGGGACATAGGGATGGACACAGCGGGACACAGCGGGACACAGCGGGGACACAGCGGTGGACACAGAGGGGACACAGCGGGGGACACAGCGGGGACACAGTGGGAAACAGCGGGACACAGCTGAACACAGAGGGACACAGCGGGGGACACAGTAGGACACAGAGGGTCACAGCGCGGGACACAGCGGGACACAGAGGGGGACACAGCGGGACACAGCGGGTCACAGCGGGACACAGCGGGGGACACAGCTTGACCCAGCACGGGACACAGCGGAGGACACAGCGGGACACTGCGGGGGACAGCGGGGACACAGCGGCACAGAGCGGGGGACAGCGGGGACACACATGGGGACAACGGGGACACAGCCTGACACAGCGGGGACACAGCGGGACACAGCGGGGGACACAGCGGGAACCAGCGGGGGACAGAGCGGGGGACAGAGCGAGGACACAGCGGAGCACCACGGGGGACACAGCGGGGAACAAAGAGGGGACAAAGGGGGACATAGCAGGACACAGCAGGACACAGCGGTACACAGCGGGGTACACAGCGGGACACAGCGGCTCACAGTGGGGGACACAGCGGGACACAGAGGGGGACACAGCAGGAAACAGCGGGGGACATAGCGATGGACACAGCGGGACACAGCGGGGGACACTGCGGGGACACAGCGGGACACAGTGGGGGA
>NW_012320031.1:0-1740 GCF_000151885.1 Dipodomys ordii
TCATGAGACACAGCGTGGGACAGAGCTGGAGACAGTGGGGGACACAGCGAGGACACAGCGGGACACAGCGGTGACAAAGCAGGGGATACAGAGGGACACAGCGGGGGACACAGCAGGGGACACAGCATGACACAGCGGGACACAGCGGGGGACACAGGGGGGACACAGCGGGACACAGCAGGGGACACAGAGGGGTACACAGCGGGACACAGTGGGGAACACAGCGAGGACACAGCGGGACCCAGCGGGACACAGCGTCGATACAGCGGGGATACAGCATTACACAGCGTGGTACATAGCTGTGGACACCACGGGACACAGTGGGGACACAGCAGGACACAGCGGACACAGTGGGACAAAGCAAGCACAAATCGTGAGACACAGCAAGGGACAGAGCGGAAGACAGTGGGGGACACAGCGAGGACACAGCAGGGCACAGCGGGACACAGCAGGGACAGAGCGTGACACAGCGGGACACAGTGGGACACAGCGGGGGACACAGCGGGACCCAGCGGAGGACCCAGCGAGGACACAGCGGGACACAGCGGGGGACACAGTGAGGACACAGCGGGTGACACAGCGCGGGACACAGCGGGACACAGCGAGGAACAGCGTCGATACAGCGGGGACACAGCGTTACACAGCGTGGTACACAGCTGTGGACACAACGGGACACAGTGGGGGCACAGCGGGACACAGCGGGACACAGTGGGACACAGCGGGGACAAAGCGTGAGACACAGCGGGGACAGAGCGGGAGACAGCGGGGGACACAGTGAGGACACAGCGGGACACAGCGGGGGACACAGCGGGACACAGAGGTGGACACAGCGGTACAGAGCGGGGGAAACAGCGGGACACAGCGGTGGACACAGCAGGACACAGCGGTGGACACAGCGAGGACACAGCAGAACCCAGCGGGACACAGGGTCGATACAGCGGGGACAAAGTGGGCCACAGCGGGGTACACAGTTGGGGACACAACGGAGCACATCGGAGGACACAGCAAGGACTCAGCGGAACACAGCGTGGGACAGAGTGAGGACACAGGGGGACACAGCGGGACACAGCGGGACAGAGCAGGAACACAGCAGTAGACACAGCGGGACACAGCCGGGGACACATTGGGACACAGCGGGGACACAGCGGGGACACAGCGGTACTCAGCGGGGGACACAACAGTACACAGCGGGACACAGCGGGGACACAGCGGGGACTCAGCGGGGGACACCGTGGGGGACAAAGCGGGACACCACGGGACAGAGCGGGACACAGCGGGGAAAAGGGGGAGACAGAGCGGGACACAGCAAAGACACAGCGGGACACAGCGGGGGACACAGCGGGACACAGCGGCGGACACAGCGGGACAAAGCAGGGTACAGAGCAGGGGACACATCGGGATACAGAGGGACACAGCGGGGGGCCCAGCGGGAAACATCGGGGGGCCCAGCGAGGACACAGCGGGACACAGCGGGGGACACAGACAGGAAAACTGCGGGGGACACACCGGGGGACACAGCAGGACACAGCGGGGAACACAGCGAGGACACAGCGGGACCCAGCGGGACCCAGCGTCTATACAGCGGGGATACAGCGTTACACAGTGTGGTACAAATCTGTGGACACAAGGGGACACAGTGGGGGCACAGCGGGACAGAGCGGGACACAGTGGGACACAGCGAGGAGAAATCGTGAGACACAGTGGGGGACAGAGCTGGAGACAGCGGGGGACACAGCGAGG
>NW_012320032.1:0-1740 GCF_000151885.1 Dipodomys ordii
GGAAAATCAGAAGAAGCAGTATCATTAGATGTTTGATGGTGAAGAATCAGTTGATGGACAAGTTGCAGATTGTGAAGCATTTGTTTCTGTAGTTGTTTTTTATGTTTTTTTTAGTTGTATGTGAAGTTTATGATGTTGAAGAAGAAGAAGAAGAAGAAGAAGAAGTAGAAGAAGAAGATGAAGAAGAAGAAGAAGAAGAAGAAAAGAAGAAGAAGAAGAAGAAGCAGCAGCATAAGGAGAAGCATAAGGAGAAGCAGTAGAAGGAGAAGAAGCAGAAGCAGGAGAAGCTGAAGCAGAAGAAAAAGAATAAGCAAAAGAAGCAGAAGCAGAAGCAGTGAGAGAAGCAGAAGAAGGAGAAGGAGCAGCAGAAGGAGAAGCAGTAGCAGAAAGAGAAGCAGAAACAGAATGAGAACAAGAAGGAGAAGCAGGAGAATCAGAAGAAGCAGAAAGAGAAGGAGAAGAAGGAGAAGCAGAAGTAGAATCAGAAGAAACAGAAGAAGAAGCAGAAGAAACAGAAGCAAAAGAAACAGAAGAAGGAGAAGAGCAGAAGCAGAAGCAGAAGGAGAAGCAGAAAGAGAAGCAGGAGAACCAGAAGAAGCAGGAGAAGCAGAAGCAGAAGAAACAGGAGAAGCCGAAGAAGCAGAAGCAGAATCTGAAGCAGAAGGAGAAACAGAAGAAGCACAATCTGAAGAAGAAGCAGAAGAAACAGAAATAGTAGAATAAGCAGAAGCAGAAGCACCAGGACAAGCAGAAGAACAAGAAGGAGAAGGCGAAAGATAAGGAATAGGAGTAGGAGAAGCAAAAGGATAAGCAGAAGCAGAAAGAGACGCAGAAGGAGAAGCAGCACGAGAAGTAGGAGAAGCAGGAGAAGCAGAAGAAAGAGAAGCAGAAGAAACAGAAGACGCAGAAGTAGAATGAGAAGCAGAAGGAGAAATTGAAGCAGAAGGAGAAGGAGAAGCAGAAGGAGAAGCAGAAGAAGGAGAAGGAGAAGCAGAAAGAGAAGCAGAAAGAGAAGCACAACGAGAAGCAGGAGAAGAAGAAGCAGGAGAAGCAGAAGCAGAAGAAACATAAGAAGGAGAAGAAGCAGAAGCAGAAGGAGAAGCAGAAACAGAAGGAAAAGCAGAAATAGAAGCAGGAGCAGCAGAAGAAGCAGCAGCAGGAGAAGCAGAAGCAGAAGAAGCTGAAGAAACAGCAGCAGAACTTGAAGCATAAGGAGATACAGGAGAAGCAGAAGAAGCAGAATCTGGAGAAGCAGAAGGAGAAGCAGAAGCAGAAAGAGAAGCAAAAGCAGAAGGAGAAGCATAAGGAGAAGCAGAAGAAACAGAAGAAGCAGAGGCAGTAGCAGAAGATGTAGAAGCAGAAGGAGAAGCAGAAGGAAAAGCAGAAGAACGAGAAGGAGAAGGAGAAGGAGAAACAGAAGGAGAAGCAGAAAGAGAAGCAGAAGAAGGAGCAGGAGAAGGAAAAGCAGCAGGAGAAGCAGAAAGAGAAGCAGAAGGAGAAGCAGGAGATGCAGAAACAGGAGAAGCAGAAGCAGAAGAAACAGGAGAAGGACAAGAAGCAGAAGCAGAAGGAGATGCAGAAACAGAAGGAGAAGCAGAAGGAGAAGGAGGGGAAGCAGAAGAAGCTGAAGCAGGAGAAGCAGAAGCATAAGAATGCGAAGAAGCAGAAGGAGAACCTGAAGCAGAAGGAGAAGCTAGGAGAAGCAGAAGAAGCAGAATCTGGAGAAGCAGAAGGAGAAGC
>NW_012320033.1:0-1739 GCF_000151885.1 Dipodomys ordii
TCTGCTTCTCCTGCTTCTCGTCTCTGCTTCTCCTACTTCTCCTTCTGCTTCTCCGTCTCATTCTTCTTCCTCTTCAATTTCTCCTTCTTGTGCTTCTCATTCTGCTCTGCTTCGCCTGCTTCTGCTTCTTCTGTTTCTCCTTCTGCTTCTCTTTCTGCTTCTAATTCTGCTTCTGCTCCTCCTACTCCTAATCCTTCTCTTTCTCCTTCTTATTCTTCTGCTTCTCGTTCTGCTTCTGCTTCTTCTGCTTGTTCTGTATCTTCTGCTTCTGCTTTTCCAGCCTCTGATGCTTCTGCTTTTCCTTCTGCTTCAGGTTCTCCTTCTGCTTCTTCAGCTTCTTCTGTTTCTTCTGCTTCTGCTTCTCCTGCAACTGCTTCTTCTGCTTCTGTTTCTATTTCTGCTTCTCCTTCTTCTTCTGCTTCTCCTTCTGCTCCTTCTCCTTCTTCTGTTTCTTCTTCTTCTTCTTCTGCTTCTCCCGCTTCTGCTTCTTCTGCTTCTCCTGATTGTCCTTCTGCTTCTGCTTCTCCTTCTCCCTCTTTTGCTTCTCTTTCTGATTCTTCTTCTTCTGATTCTCCAACTTCTTCTGTTTCTGCTTCTCTTTCTGCTTCTGCATCTCCTTCTGCTTCACCTTCTGCTGCTCCTTCTCCTTCTTCTGTTTCTCCCTCTGCTTCTATTTCTGCTTCTTATGCTTCTTCTTTTTCTTCTGCTTATGCTTCTCCTGCTTCTGCTTCTTATGCTTCTACTGCTTCTTCTTCTGGTTCTGCTTCTTCTGCTTCTACTTCTCTTTCTGCTTCTGCTTCTCCTGCTTGTTTTTCTGCTTCTTCTCCTGCTTCTCCTTCTGCTGCTTCTTTTACTACTCCTTGTGCTTCTCTTTTTGCTTCTCCTTCCGCTTCTGCTTCTGCTTCTTCTGTTTCTCCTGCCTGAATTTCTGGTTCTACTTCTTCTGCTGCTTCTCCTTCTGCTTCTGCTTCTCCTTCTGCTAATGTTTCTGCTTCTTCTGCTTCTTCTCTTTCGGCTTCTCCTGCTTCTGCTTCTTGTCCTACTCCTGCTTCTCTTTCTGCTTCTCATTCTGCTTCTGCTTCTCCTTCTGCTTCTCCTCCTTCTCCTTCTCCTACTTCTGCTTCTCCTTCAGCTTCTGATTCTTCTGCTTCTCCTGCTTCTCCTTCTGCATCTCCTTCTGCTTGTGCTTGTCCTTATGCTTCTACTTCTGCATCTCCTTCTCCTTCTTTTGCTTCTCCTTTTGCTTCTGCTTCTTCTGCATTTTCTGCTTCTCCTCCTGCTTCTGCTTCTCCTGCTTTTCCTGCTTCTCCTCCTGCTTCTGCTTCTTCTGCTTCTCCTTCTGATTCTCCTTTTGCTTCTTCTTCGTCTGCTTTACCTGCGTCTCTTTCTGCTTCTCCTTCTGTTTCTCCTTCTGTTTCTCCTTCTCCTTCTTGTTCTGCTTTTCCATCTGCTTCTGCTACAACTGCTTCTGCTTCTACTTCTTCTGTTTCTTCTGCTTCTCCTTCAGCTTTTGATTCTCTTTCTGCTTCTGCTTCTCGTTCTGCTTCTTATTCTGCTTCTTCAGATTCTGCTTCTTCTGCTTCTCCTGCTTCTCCTTCTGCTTCAGGTTCTCCTTCTGCTTCTTCACATTCTTATGCTTCTGCTTCTCCTGCTTCTGCTTCTTCTGCTTTCCCTCCTTCTCTTCCTGCTTCTCCTTCTGTTTCTGCTTCTCCTTCTGCTTCTGCTTCTTGTCCTTCTTG
>NW_012320034.1:0-1739 GCF_000151885.1 Dipodomys ordii
ATCTGTTTCTGCTTCTTCTCTTTCGGCTTCTGCTGCTTCTGCTTCTTGTCCTCCTCCTGCTTCTCTTTCTGCTTCTCATTCTGCTTCTGCTTCTCCTTCTGCTTCTGCTTCTCCTCCTTCTCCTTCTCCTACTTCTGCTTCTCCTTCAGCTTCTGCTTCTTCTGCTTCTCCTGCTTCTCTTTCTGCATCTCCTTCTGCTTGTGCTTGTCCTTATGCTTCCTCTTCTGCCTCTGCTTCTCCTTCTCCTTCTTTTGCTTCTCCTTTGGCTTCTGCTTCTTCTGCTTTTCCTGCTTCTCCTTCCGCTTCAGCTTCTTCTGCTTCTCCATCTGCATCTTCTTCTGCTTCTGCTTCTCCTTCTGCTTCTCCTTCTCCTTCTTCTGCTTCTCCTTCTGCTTCTTCTTCTTCTGCTTTACCTGCTTCTCTTTCTGCTTCTCCTTCTGCTTCTCCTTCTGTTTCTCCTTCTCCTTCTTGTTCTGCTTTTCCTTCTGCTTCTGCTACAACTGCTACTGCTTCTACTTCTTCTGTTTCTTCTGCTTCTCCTTCTGCTTTTCATTCTCTTTCTGCTTCTGCTTCTCCTTCTGCTTCTCATTCTGCTTCTCCAGATTCTGATTCTTCTGCTTCTCCTGCTTCTCCTTCTGCTTCAGGTTCCGCTTCTGCTTCTTCGGATTCTTATGCTTCTGCTTCTCCTGCTTCTGCTTCTTCTGCTTCCCCTTCTTCTCTTTCTGCTTCTCCTTCTGCTTCTGCTTCTTGTCCTTCTCCTGTTTCTTCTGCTTGTTCTTCTCCTGTTTCTGCATTTCCTGCTTCTCCTTCTGCTGCTCTTTCTGTTTCTCCTGCCGCTTTTCCTTCTACTGCTCCTTCTTCTGCTTCTCTTTCTGCTTCTACTCCTGTTTCTCCTTCTCCTTCTCCTTCTAGTTCTTCTGCTTTTCCTTCTGCTTCTGAATCTTCTGCTTCTTCTGCTACTGCCTCTGCTTCTTCTGTTTCTTCTGCTTCTCCTTCTGCTTTTGCTTCTCTTTCTGCTTCTGCTTCTCCTTCTGCTTCTCCAGATTCTGCTTTTTCTGCTTCTCCTGCTTCTCCTTCTGCTTCAGATTCTGCTTTTGCTTTTTCGGCTTCTTCTGCTTCTCCTGCTGCTGCTTCTTCTGCTTCTCCTGCTTCTCTTTCTGCTTTTCCTTCTGTTTCTGCTTCTACTTCTGCTTCTGCTTCTTCCCCTTCTTCTGTTTCTTCTGCTTCGGCTTCTCCAGCTTCTACTTCTCCTGCTTCTCGTTCTGCTTCTCTTTCTGCTTCTCTTTCTCCTTCTCCTTGTCCTTCTCCTTCTTCTGCTTCTTCTTCTGCTTCTGCTTCTCCTTCTGCTTCTGCTTCTGCTTCAATTTCTCCTTCTGCTTCTCATTCTGCTTCTGCGTCTTCTGTTTATTCTGCTTCTCCTGCTTCTGCTTCTCCTGCTTCTCCTACTTCTCTTGCTGCTTCTCCTTCTGCGTCTCTTTCTGCTTCTGCTTATCCTTTTGCTTCTCCTACTCCTAATATTCCTCTTTCGCCTTCCCCATCTTCTTCTTCTGCTTTTCCTGCTGCTTCTGCTTCTGCTTATTCTACTATTTCTGTTTCTTCTGCTTATGCTTCAGATTGTGCTTCTTCTGTTTCTCCTTCTGCTTCAGATTCTGCTTCTGCTTCTTCGGCTTCTCCTGTTTCTTCTGCTTCTCCAGCTGCTGCTTCTTCTGCTTCACCTGCTTCTCTTCTGCTTCTCCTTC
>NW_012320035.1:0-1739 GCF_000151885.1 Dipodomys ordii
AGAAGAGAAGAAGGAGAAGAAGAAGAAGAAGAAGAAGAAGAAGAAGAAGTAGAAGCAGAAGAAGAAGAAGAAGAAGCAGAAGAAGAAGACGAAGAAAAAGAAGAAGAAGAAGAAGAAGAAGAAGAAGAAGAAGAAGAAGAAGAAGAAGAAGAAGAAGAAGAAGAAGAAGAAGAAGAAGAAGAAGAAGAAGAAGAAGGAAAAGGAGAAGGAGAAGAAGAAGGAGAAGGAGAAGCAGTAGAAGCAGAAGAAGATGCAGAAGGAGAAGCAGAAGAAGCAGAAGCAGAAGGAGAAGCAGGAAAAGCAGAAGAAGCAGAAACAAAAGGTGAAGCAAAAGAAGGAGAAGGAGAAGCAGAGGCAGAAGAGGAAGCATAAGGACAAGCACTAGCAGAAGGAGATGCAGAAGGAGAAGCAGGAGAAGCAGAAGTATAAGAATCCGAAGAAGCAGAAGCAGAACCTGAAGCAGAAGGAGAAGCAGGAGAAGCAGAATCTTTAGAAGCAGAATGAGAAGCAGAAGGAGAAGCAGAAGCAGAAAGAGAATCAAAAGCAGAAGGAGAAGCAGAAGAAACAGAAGTCGTAGAAGCAGTAGCAGTTGTAGCAGAAGCAGTAGGAAAAGCAGAAGGAAAAGCAGAAGAACAAGAAGGAGAAGGAGAAACAGAAGGTGAAGCAGAAGGAGAAGCAGAAAGAGAAGCAGGTAAAGCAGAAGAAGAAGAAGCAGAAGGAGAATCAGAAGGAGAAGCAGAAGAAGGAGAAGGAGAAGCAGAAGCAGAAGAAGATGCAGAAGGAGAAGCAGAAGAAGCAGAAGCAGAAGGAGAAGCAGGAAAAGCAGAAGAAGCAGAAACAAAAGGTGAAGCAAAAGAAGGAGAAGGAGAAGCAGAGGCAGAAGAAGAAGCATAAGGACAAGCACAAGCAGAAGGAGATGCAGAAGGAGAAGCAGGAGAAGCAGAAGAAGCAGAAGCTGAAAAAGAAGCAGAAGTAGGAGAAGGAGAAGGAGGAGAAGCAGAAGCAGAAGGAGAAGCAGAAGCAGAATGAGAAGCAGAAAGAGAAGCAGGAGGAGGACAAGAATCAGGAGAAGCCGAAAGAGAAGAAGCAGAAACAGAAGCAGAAGGAGAAGCAGCAGAAGAAGTAGAACCAGAAATTCAGGCATGAGAAACAGAAGAAGCAGAAGCAGAAGGAGAAGCAAAAAGAGAAGCAGAAGGAGAAGTAGAAAAAGCAGCAGAAGAAGCAGAAAAACAAGTAGGAGAAGCAGAAGCAGAAAGAGAAGTAGAAGCAGAAGAAGCAGAAGAAGAAGCAGTAGAAGCATAAGAAGCAGAAGCAGGAGAAGCAGAACCAGAAGAAAAAGAAGAAGCATAAGAAGCAGAAGCAGAGGGAGAAACAGAAGAAGGAGAAGGAGCAGCAAAAGGTGAAGCAGAAGGAGATGCAGAAGCAGATAGAGAAGCAGAAATAGAAGAAGAAGGAGAAGTTGGAGAATCAGAAGAAGCAGAAGCAGAAAGAGAAGCAGAAGAAGGAGAAGGAGAAGCAGAAGGAGAAGGACAAGCAGGAGAAGCAGAAGAAGCAGAAGCGGGAGAAGCAGAAGAAGAAGAAACAGAAGAAGGAGAAGGAGCAGAAGGAGAAGCAGAAGCAGAAGGAGAAGCAGAAAGAGAAGCAGAAGAAGCAGAAGAAGCAGTAGCAGGAGAAGCAGAAGCAGAAGAAACAGGAGAAGCCCAAGAATCAGAAGGAGAACCTGAAGCAGAAGGAGAAGC
>NW_012320036.1:0-1739 GCF_000151885.1 Dipodomys ordii
ATCACCCGCTGTGTACCGCTCTGTCCCTCGCTGTGTCCCGCTGTGTCCCGCAGTGTCCGCTCTGTCCCCGCTGTGTCCCGCTGTGTCCCGCTGTGTCCCTCGCTGTGTCCTCGCTGCATCACACGCTCTGTCCCGCTGTATTCTGTGGTGTTCCCCGCTGTGTCCCGCTGTGTCCCCCCGCTGTGTCCCCCGCTGTGTCCTCGCTGTGTGCCCCGCTGTCTCCCGATCTGTCCCCCGCTGTGTCCCGCTGTGTCTTCTGCTGTGTCCCTGCTGTGTCCCGCTGTGTCCCGCTGTGTCCCGCTGTGTCCTCGCTGTTTCCCCCACTGTGTCCCGATGTGTCCCCTATTGTGTCCGCCACTGTGTCCCGCTGTGTCCCATGCTGTGTCCCGCAATGTATCCTGCTGTGTTCCTCTGTATCCCACTGTGTCCCTGCTGTATCCCGCTGTGTCCCCACTGTGTCCCCCGATGTGTCCCGCTGTGTCCCAGGCTGTGTCCCACGCTGTGTCACGCTTTGTCCGCCCTGTGTCCCTCGCTGTGTCCCGCGGTGTCCTCCGCTGTGTCCCCCTGATTTCCCTGCTGTGTCCCCGCTGTGTCCCACTCTGTTCCGCTGTGTCCCGTTGTGTCTTCGCTGTGTCTCCCGCAGTGTCCCGCTGTGTCTTCACTTTGTCCCCCGCTGCGTCCCGCTGTGTCTCCCACTGTGTCCCACTGTGTCCCGCTTTGTCCCGCTGTGTCCTCGCTGTGTCCCCCGCTGTGTCCCGCTCTGTCCCTCGCTGTGTCCCGCTGTTTCCCGCTCTGTCCCACTCTGTGTCCCGCTTTGTCCCCCGCTGTGTCTCCCGCTGTGTCCTTGCTGAGTCCCCGCTGTATCCCGCTGTTTCCTCACTGTGTCCCCTGCTGTGTCCCGCTGTGTCCCCCGATGTTTCCCCTGCTGTGTCCCGCTGTGTCCCCCGCTGTTTCCCCCGCTGTGTCCCGCTGTGTCCCCCGCTGTGTCCCGCTGAGTTCCCTGCTTTGTCCCCGCTGTGTCCCGCTGTGTCCCGCTGTGTCCTCGCTGCATCACACCCTCTGTCACGCTGTGTCCTCACTGTGTCCCCGCTGTGTCCCGCTGTTTCCCGCTGTGTCCCCCGCTGTGTCCCCCGCTGTGTCCCCGATGTGTCCCGCTGTCTCCCGCTGTGTCCCCTGCTGTTTCCCCGCTGTGTCCCGCTATGTCCCGCTGTTTCCCTCTGTGTCCTCACTGTATCCCCCGCGCTGTCCTGCTGTCTCCTCACTGTGTCCCCCGCTGTGTCCGACTGTGTCACGCTGTGTCCTGCTCTGTCCCCGATGTGTCCCGCTGTGTCCCCACTGAGTCCCGCTGTGTCCCCCGCTCTGTCCCCCTCTTTGTCCGGCTGTATCCTCCACTGTGTCCCGCTGTGTCCCGCTGTGTCCCCCGCTTTGTCCCGCTGTGTGTCCGCAGTTTCCCCGCTTTGTCCGGCTGTGTCCCACTGTGTCCCGTGGTGTCCCACTTTGTCCCCCTCTATGTCCCCCGCTGAGTCCCCTTTGTGTCCGCCGCTGTGTCCCACTGTGTTCTGCTGTGTCCCATTGTGTCCTCGCTGTGTCTAATGCAGTGTCCCGCTGTGTCCTCGCTGTGTCCCCCGCTGTGTCCCGCTGTGTACCCCGCTGTGTCTTGCTGTGTACCACGGTGTGTCCCGCTGTGTCCCCCGCTGTGTCCACGCTGTGTCCCCCGCTGTGTCCAGCTCTGTCCCTCG
>NW_012320037.1:0-1739 GCF_000151885.1 Dipodomys ordii
GGTGTCCCGCCGTGTCCCGCTGAGTCCCCTAAGTGTCGCCACCCTGTGATTCCACTGTTTCCCACTGTGACCCCCCGCACTATCCTGGTGGTGTCCCCGTTGTCCACCAGGTGTGTCCTCTCTGTCCCCCCGCAGTGTCCACGCTGTGTCCCGCTGTCCAGATGTGTCCAGCTGTGTCGCCGCTTTGTCACTGACTGTGTCCTCCTGTGTCCCACTGTGCCCTCGCGGTGTCCTTCTGTATCCTGCTGTGTCACCCTCTGTGTCCTCCACTATTTCCCCGCTGTGCCTAAATGTGTCCATGCTGTGTCCCCCACTGTGTCCTGCTGTGTCCCCGCTATGTCCAGATGTGTACCACTGTGTCTACCTCTGTGTACCCCGCTGTGTCCTGCTGTGTCTTTCGCAGTGTCCAGCTGAGTCCTCGCTGTGTCCCCCACTGTTTTCCGCTGTTTCCCCCGCTGTGTCACCCGCTGTGTCACCCGCTGTGTCCTTTGATGTGTCCCCACCTGAGTCCCGTTGTGTCCCCCGCTGTTTACCGCTGTGTCCCGCACTGTGTCCCCCGCTTTGTCCCCGCTGTGTCCCCGCTCTGTCCCGCTGTGTCCCGCTGTGTCCCTCTGTGTCCCCACTGTTTCCCACTGTGACCCCTGCGCTGTTCTGCTGTGTCCCCGTTGTCCACCGGTGTGTCCCCTCTGTCCCCCGCTGTGTCCCGATGTGTCCCGATGTGTCCCGCTGTGTTGCCGCTTTGTCAGTGCTGTGTTTCGCTGTGTCCCGCTGTGTCCACGCTGTGTCCCGCTCTGTCCCAGGCTGTGTCCCGCTGTGTCCCCCGCTGTGTTCCGCTGTGTCGCTGCTGTGTCCCGCTGTGTCCCCGGTGTGTCCCGCTGTGTCCCCGCTGTGTCCATCTTTGTCCCGCTGTGTCCCCCGCTTTGTTCCGCTCTGTCCCCGCTGTGTCCGGTTGTGTTTCCCGCTGTGTCCCGCTTTGTCCTGCTGTGTAACCCTTTTCCCGCTGTGTACCGATGTGTCCCCGCTGTGTCCCCGCTGTGTCTCCCTGCTGTCCCCCGCTGTGTCCCCTCTGTGTCCCGCTGTGTCCTCGCTGTGTCCCCGCTGTTTCCCGCTGTGTCCTGCTGTGTCCGGCTGTGTCCCCGCTGTCCCCCGCTGTGTCCCCTGCTGTGTCCCCGCTGTGTCCAGCTGTGTCTCGTTTTGTCCCGCTGTGTCCCGCTGTGTCCCCCGCTGTGTCCCGCTGTGTCCCCTGCTGTGTCCCCCGCTGTGTCCCGCTGTGTCCCGTTGTGTCCTTGCTGTGTCCCGCTGTGTCCTGTTGTGTCCCTCTGTGTCCCTGCTGTCCCCCGCTGTGTCCCCTGCTGTGTCCCCTGCTGTATCCCGCTGTATCCCCTCTGTGTCCCCGCTGGGTCCTGCTATGTCCTGCTGTGTCACTGGTGTGTCCCCGCTGTGTCCCGCTGTGTCCCTGGTGTGTCCTCACTGTTTAACCGCTAAGTCCCTCTGTGTGCCCGCAGTGTCCCACTGTGTCCGCCGCTGTTTCCCCGCTGTGTCCCCGCTGTGACCTCCAGTGTCCCGCTGTGTCCTCGCTGTGTCCTTCTGTATCCTGCTGTGTCCCCCACTATTTCCCCACTGTGACTTGCTGTGTCCATGCTGTGTCCCCCACTGTGTCCCTCTGTGTCCCCCGCTCTGTTCCCCGCTGTGTCGCACTGTCTCTGGCTGTGTCCCCGCTGTGTCCCGCTGTGTCCCCG
>NW_012320038.1:0-1739 GCF_000151885.1 Dipodomys ordii
CACATAAAAAAATGCTCAACCTCCCTAGCCATAAAAGAAATGCACATCAAAACAACATTAAGATACCACCTAACCCCAGTTAGAATGGCTAAAATCAGGAACTCTAATAACAACAGATGCTGGAGAGGAGGTGGACAGAAGGGAACCTTACTACATTGTTGGTGGTAATGTAAACTTGTTCAACCACTTTGGAAAGTAGTGTAAAAGTTCTGAAAAGACTCCACATAGATCTCCCCTATGTCCCAGCAATCCCACTTTGGGGCATTTACCCAAATAATCACAAACAAGACCACACTAAAGCTACCAGCACAACTATGTTTATTTCAGCATTATTTACTATAACGAAGATCTGGAACCAACCCAGATGCCCCTCAGTAGATAAATGGATAAAGAAAAAGTGGTATATATACACAATGGAATTCTATGCCTCCAACAGAAGGAATGACATTGTCTCATTCTTTAGGAAATGGAAAGACTTGGAAAAAATATATTAAGTGAAGTAAACCAGGCCCAAAAACCATATGTCCCATGGTTTCCTTATTTACAATAACTAGTATATGTATGAGACAAACAGAAAAGGTCAGATAAGCTGATGTTAAGTGAAATGATCCCAAAATAAGGATTCAAATGTTTTTTTCTTTATTTCTATTGTTTCTAACATACTTATAAGTTGATTTCTTTGTTGCTTTGTATGTCTTTCCCCCAAGGTATAACCCCTGCTTTCCCTGAATTTGATGTTGGTATAATTTGTGAAGGGGAAGGGAAAATAAATTGTTTAAATTGGGATACGGGTGGACCCATTGCAACAATGAGATATACAAGTCATGTAGAATAATGAACTTTACAACTTTGGCGAGGGGGTCATGGGGTTGGGGGGATGTGAAATGGGAAGGGATGGGAAGTGGAAAGAAAGGACGAGGCAACAATGCTTGATAAAAAAAATGTACTCATTACCTTTCCCATATAATTGTAACCCCTCTGTACAGTATTTTCACAATTAAACCAAAAAAGAAAGCAGAAATACTCGCAAGGAGAGGGGCGGAAAGATACCCTTCACAATATTGGCAATTAAGTGAAACAGTGTAGCCCCAAAAGAAATCAGTGTGGAAGTTCTACACTAGAAATCCTACATATACACCTGAAGAAATGTAAATCATCCCTACAGTAGAGCTATCTGCACACACATTTTTTTCAGCAGGATTCAAAATAATCACATTCCAGGATTGGCCACCACAGGCAGAATAGTGTGTAAAATTATTTTAGCCAATTAACAATAAAAAAAAACTGGGAGTACACCTGTGCACCAAGTGGCAGAGTACCAGACTTGATGAAAAAAAGCCAATCAAGTGATTAAGGTCCTAGGTTCAAGTCTCAGAATTGGCAAACACACACACACACACACACACACACACACACACACACACAATCAATGCTTACTATACTTTTTAGCCAAGCTTCTTATTCGCCTTATATCCATGTACCTATGACAGAGCTAAATATAATGGGAAAGTGATATTTATAATGATAACTTCTACTGAAGAACCCCAGGTCTTTTTCTTGTTTTGTTTTATTTATGTGATCACTGAGTTTGAACTCACAGCCTGAGTGCTGTCCCTGAGCTTTTTAGCTCAAGGTTCGTGCTCTACAACTTAGCTACAGTAACACTTCCAGTTTTGTGGTAGTTCATTGGAGATAAAGAATCTCAAGGAATCAGACATCCGCACACTGATTTCTAACTG
>NW_012320039.1:0-1739 GCF_000151885.1 Dipodomys ordii
AAGATGTATATGAAGTAGTTGCAATCATTGTATCCTTAGTATCTGAAGTAGTAGTATGCTGTTATATTCTCAGCAATAAGAATCAATAGAAGGTGAAGAGCTTAATCCTGAATCCTTAGCCTAAGAATGTTAACTAAATGTGATTCTTGTGATTCAGAAGATATCTAGGAGAAATCAGAAGCATAAGAATCATGTAAGTCGATGAAGCAGAAGCAGAATCTGAAGCTGTATGTGTATCAGTAGTAGCTCATTATTTAAGCAGAAGCAGTAGAAATAGATATAGTAGAATAAGCAGAATCAGAAGCAGCAGGAGAAGCAGAAGAAGAAGAAGAATAAGAAGAAGAAGATGAAGAAGAAGAAGAAGAAGAAGAAGAAGAAGAAGAAGAAGAAGAAGAAGAAGAAGAAGAAGAAAAAGAAGAAGAAGAAGAAGAAGAAGAAAAAGAAACAGAAGAAGGAGAAGGAGCAGAAGGAGAAGCAGAAGCAGAAGGAGAAGCAGAAGGAGAAGGAGAAGAAGCAGTAGCAGGAGAAGCAGAAGAACAAGAAACAGAAGAAGCCGAAGAAGCAGAAGCAGGACCTGAAGCAGAAGAAACAGAAAAAGCAGAAGAAGCAGAAGCAGAAGCAGAACGAGAAGCAGAAAGAGCAGCAGAAGGAGAAGCAGAAGGAGAAGCAGAAGAAGGAGAAACAGAAGCAGAAGAAGCAGCAGAAGGAGAAGCAGAAGCAGAAGAAGATGCAGAAGGAGGAGCAGGACAAGCAGAAGAAGCAAAAGCAGGAGAAGCAGAAGTAGGAGAAGGAGAAGGAGAAGGAAGGGCAGCAGAAGGAATAGGAGAAGCAGAAGGAGAAGCAGAAACAGAATGAGAAGCAGAAAGAGAAGCAGTAGAAGCAGAAGAAGCAGGAAAAGCAGAAGCAGACGAAAGAGAAGAAGAAGAAGAAGAAGAAGAAGAAGAAGAAGAAGAAGAAGAAGAAGAAGAAGAAGAAGAAGAAGAAGAAGAAGAAGAAGAAGAAGAAGAAGAAGAAGAAGAAGGAGAAGCAGAAGGAGAAGCAGAAGAAGCAGAAGCAGGAGAAGCAGAAGCAGGAGAAGCAGAAGATAAAGAATAAGCAAAAGAAGCAGAAGCAGAAGCAGTTGTGGAAGCAGAAGAAGGAGAAGGAGAAGGAGCAGCAGAAGGAGAAGCAGAAGCAGAAAGAGAATCAGAAACAGAAGGAGAACAAGAAGGAGAACCAGGATAATCAGAACACCAGAAGTAGAAGCAGAAAGAGGAGAAGAAGGAGAAGCAGAAGTAGAATCAGAAGAAACAGAAGATGAAGAAGCAGAAGAAACAGAAGCAAAAGAAACAGAAGAAGGAGAAGAGCAGAAGCAGAAGCAGAAGGAGAAGCAGAAGCAGAAGGAGAAGCAGAAAGAGAAGCAGGAGAAGCAGAAGAAGCAGGAGAAGCAGAAGCAGAAGAAACAGGAGAAGCCGAAGAAGCAGAAGCAGAATCTGAAGCAGAAGGAGAAACAGAAGAAGCACAATCTGAAGCAGAAGCAGAAGAAACAGAAATAGTAGAATAAGCAGAAGCAGAAGCACCAGGAGAAGCAGAAGAACAAGAAGGAGAAGGCGAAAGAGAAGGATTAGGAGTAGGAGAAGCAAAAGGATAAGCAGAAGCAGAAAGAGACGCAGAAGGAGAAGCAGCACGAGAAGTAGGAGAAGCAGGAGAAGCAGAAGGAGAAGTAGAAGGAGAAATTGAAGCAGAAGCAGAAGCAAAAG
>NW_012320040.1:0-1739 GCF_000151885.1 Dipodomys ordii
TCTCATTCTGCATCTAATTAAAGCTTCTGCTCCTCCTACTCCTAATCCTTCTCTTTATCCTTAATATTATTCTGCTTCTCGTTCTAATTCTACTTCTTCTGCTTGTTCGGTATCTTCTGCTTCTGCTTATCCAGCCTCTGAAACTTCTACTTCTCCTTCTACTTCAGGTTCTCCTTAAGATTCTTCAGCTTCTTCTGTATCTTCTGCTTCTGCTTCTCATGCAACAAATTCTTCTGATTCTGTTTCTATTTCTGCTTCTCCTTCTGCTTCTGCTTATCCTTCTGCTCCTTCTCCTTCTTCAGTTTCTTCTTCTTCTTCTGCTTCTCCCGCTTCTGCTTCTTCTGCTTCTCCTGATTATCCTTCTGCTTATGCTTCTCCTCCCTCTTCTGCTTCTCATTCTGCTTCTGCTTCTTCTGATTCTCCAACTTCTCCTTCTGTTTCTGCTTCTCTTTCTGCTTCAGCATCTCCTTCTGCTTCACCTTCTGCTGCTCCTTCTCCATCTTCTGTTTCTCCCTCTGCTTCTATTTCTGCTTCTTATGCTTCTTCTTTTTCTTCTGCTTCTGCTTCTCCTGCTTCTGCTTCTTATGCTTCTACTGCTTCTTCTTCTGGTTCTGCTTCTTCTGCTTCTACTTCTCTTTCTGCTTCTGCTTCTCCTGCTTGTTTTTCTGCTTCTTCTGCTGCTTCTCCTTCTGCTGCTTCTTTTACTACTCCTTGTGCTTCTCTTTTTGCTTCTCCTTCTGCTTCTGCTTCTGCTTCTTCTGTTTCTCCTGCCTGAATTTCTGGTTCTACTTCTTGTGCTGCTTCTCCTTCTGCTTCTGCTTCTCCTTCTGCCAATGTGTCTGCTTCTTCTGCTTTTTCTCTTTGGCTTCTCCTGCTTCTGCTTCTTGTCCTTCTCCTGCTTCTCTTTCTGCTTCTCATTCTGCTTCTGCTTCTCCTTCTGCTTCTGCTTCTCCTCCTTCTCCTTCTCCTACTTCTGCTTCTCCTTCAGCTTCTGCTTCTTCTGCTTCTCCTGCTTCTCCTTCTGCACCTCCTTCTGCTTGTGCTTGTCCTTATGCTTCTGCTTCTGCTTCTCCTTCTCCTTCTTTTGCTTCTCCTTTTGCTTCTCCTTCTTCTGCTTTTCCTGCTTCTCCTCCTGCTTCTGCTTCTTCTGCTTTCCCTCCTTCTCTTCCTGCTTCTCCTTCTGTTTCTGCTTCTCCTTCTGCTTCTGCTTCTTTTCCTTCTTGTGTTTCTTCCGCTTCTGCTTCTCAAGTTTCTGCATCTCCTGCTTCTCCTTCTGCTGCTCTTTCTGCTTCTCCTGCTGCTTTTCCTTCTCCTGCTCCCTCTTCTGCTTCTCTTTCTGCTTCTCCTTCTGTTTCTCCTACTCCTTCTCCTTCTCGTTCTTCTGCTTTTCCTTCTGCTTCTCCTTCTGCTTCTGCATCTTCTGCTTCTTCTGCTATTGCCTCTGCTTCTTCTGTTTCTTCTGCTTCCCCTTCTGCTTCTTCTTCTGCTTTTGCTTCTCTTTCTGCTTCTGCTTCTCCTTCTGCTTCTCCAGATTCTGCTTCTTCTGCTTCTCCTGCTTCTCTTTCTGCTTCAGGTTCTGCTTCTGCTTCTTTGGCTTCTTCTGCTTCTGCTTCTCCTGCTGCTGCTTCTGCTGCTTCTCCTGCTTCTCTTTCTGCTTTTCCTTCTGTTTCTGCTTCTCCTTCTGCTTAATGCTTCTTCTCCTTCCTTTGTTTCTTTTTCTTCTGCTTCTCCTGCTTCTG
>NW_012320041.1:0-1739 GCF_000151885.1 Dipodomys ordii
TTCTCCTTCTGCTTTTCCTTCTTCTGCTTCTACTACTGCTCCTGCTTCTCCTTCTCATTCTCCTTCTCTTTCTACTTCTGCTTATCCTTCTGTTTCTCCTACTCCTAATCCTTCTCTTTCTCCTTCTCCTTCTTCTTCTTCTGCTTCTCCTGCTGCTTCTTCTTCTGCTTCTTCTGCTTTTTCTGTTTCTTCTTCTTCTGCTTCAGCTTCTGCTTCTACTGCTTCTCATTCTGCTTCTCCTTCTGCTTCTGCTCTTCTCCTTCTGTTTCTTCTGTTTCTGCTTCTCCTGCTTCTTCTTCTTCTGCTTCTCCTACTTCCCCTTCTGCTTCTCCGTCTCATTCTCCTTCTCCTTCAATTTCTCCTTCTTGTGCTTCTCATTCTGCTTCTGCTTCTCCTGCTTCTGCTTCTTCTGTTTCTCCTTCTGCTTCTCCTTCTGCTTCTCTTTCTGCTTCTTATTCTGCTTCTGCTCCTCCTACTCCTAATCCTTCTCTTTCTCCCTCTTCTTCTGCTTCTCGTTCTGCTTCTGCTTCTTCTGCTTGTTCGGTTTCTTCTGCTTCTGCTTTTCCAGCTTCTGCTGCTTCTGCTTCTCCTTCTGCTTCAGGTTCTCCTTCTGATTCTTCGGCTTCTTCTGTTTCTTCTGCTTCTGCTTCACCTGCTACTGGTTCTTCTGCTTTTTCTGCTTCTCTTTCTGCTTCTCCTTCTGCTTCTGCTTCTCCTTCTGCTCCTTCTCCTTCTTCTGTTTCTTCTTCTTCTTCTGCTTCTCCCGCTTCTGCTTCTTCTGCTTCTCCTGCTTGTCCTTCTCCTTCTGCTTCTCCTTCTCCTTCTTCTGCTTCTCTTTCTGCTTCTTCTGATTCTCCAACTTCTCCTTCTTCTTCTCCTTCTATTCTGCTTCGCTTTCTGCTTCTGCTTCTTATGCGTCTTCTTTTTCTTCTGGTTCTGCTTCTCCTGCTTCTGCTTCTTATGCTTCTACTGCTTCTTCTTCTGCTTCTTCTGCTTCTACTTCTCTTTCTGCTTCTGCTTCTCCTGCTTGTTTTTCTGCTTCTTCGGCTGCTTTTTATACTTCTCCTTCTGGTTCTCTTTTTGCTTCTCCTTCTGCTTCTGCTTCTTCTGTTTCTCGTGCCTGAATTTCTTGTTCTACTTCTTCTGCTGCTTCTCCTTCTGCTTCTCCTTCTGCTTCTGTTTCTGCTTCTTCTCTTTCGGCTTCTCCTGCTTCTGCTTCTTGTCCTCCTCCTGCTTCTCTTTCTGCTTCTCATTCTGCTTCTGCTTCTCCTTCTGCTTCTGCTTCTCCTCCTTCTCCTTCTCCTGCTTCTCTTTCAGCTTCTGCTTCTTCTGCTTCTCCTGCTTCTCCTTCTGCTTGTGCTTGTCCTTATGCTTCTTCTTCTGCCTCTGCTTCTCCTTCTCCTTCTTTTGCTTCACCTTTTGCTTCTGCTTCTTCTGCTTTTCCTGCTTCTCCTTCTGCTTCAGCTTCTTCTGCTTCTCCTTCTGCATCTTCTTCTGCTTCTGCTTCTCCTTCTCCTTCTTCTGCTTCTCCTTCTGATTCTCCTTCTGCTTCTTCTTCTTCTGCTTTACCTGCTTCTCTTTCGGCTTCTCCTTCTGCTTCTCCTTCTGTTTCTCCTTCTCCTTCTTGTTCATCTGCTTTTCCTTCTGCTTTTCCTACTGCTTCTGCTACAACTGCTACTGCTTCTACTTCTTCGGTTTCTTCTGCTTCTCCTTCTGCTTTTGATTCTCTTTCTGCTTCT
>NW_012320042.1:0-1739 GCF_000151885.1 Dipodomys ordii
GTCCGCTGTCTCCGCTGTGTCCCGCTGTGTGGCCAATGTCTCTGCTGTGTACCCCGCTGTGTCCAGCTGTGTCCTGCTGTGTCCCGCTGTGTCCACCTCTCTGTCCCCCGCTGTATCCGGCTGTGGCCCCCGCTGTGTCCGCTGTGTCCCGTTGTGTCCACCGCTTTGTCCCGGTTTGTCCTCGCAGTGTCCCCGCTGTGTCCCGCTGTGTCCCACTGTGTCCCGTGGTGTCCTGATTTGTCCCCCGCTGTGTCCCCCGCTGAGTCCCCTCTGTTTCCCTGCTGTGTCCCGCTGTGTCCTCGCTGTGTCCTCCGCTGTCTCCCGCTCTGTCCCCCGCTGTGTCCCACTGTGTCCTGCTTTGTCCTCGCTTTATCCCCCGCTGTGTCCCGCTGTGTCCCTGCTGTATCGAAGCTGTGTCCCGCTGGGTCACGCTGGGTCCTCGCTGTGTTCCCCTCTGTGTCCCGCTGTGTCCCCCTCTCTGTCCCCCGCTGTGTCACACTGTGTCCCTTGGTGTCTCGCTTTGTCCCCCGCTGTGTCCCCCACTGAGTCCCTTCTGTGTCCCCGCTGTGTCCCGCTGTGTCCCCGCTGTGCCCCGCTGTGTCCTCGCTGTGTCCCACGCTCTGTTCTGCTGTGTCCTCGCTGTGACTCCTGCTGTGTCCCGTTGTGTCCCCAGCTGTGTACCCTGTTGTGTCCCTCTGTGTCCCCGCTGTGTCGGGCTGTGTCCTCACTGTGTCACACGCTGTGTTCCGCTGTGTCCTCGCTGTGTCCCCTGTTGTGTCCCGTTGTGTCCACAGAAGTGTACCCCGCTGTGTACCGCTGTATCCCCGCTGTTTCAATTCTGTGTCTCGCTGTGTCCCCTGCTGTGTCTACTGCTGTGTCCCTGCTGTGTCCCGCTGTGTCCCGCTGTGTCCCGCTGTGTCCTCGCTGTGTCCCACGCTGTGTTCCGCTGTGTCCTCGCTGTGTCCCCCGATGTGTCCCTTTGTGTCCCAAGCTGTGTACCCCACTGTGTTCCGCTGTGTCCCCGCTGTATCGACGCTGTGTCCCGCCGTGTCCCGCTGTGTACCCCTCTGTCTCCCCCTCTGTGTCCGGATGTTTCCCCCTCTGTGTCCCGCTGTGTACTGCTGTGTCCCCCGCTGAGTCCCTTTGTGTCAACAGCTGTGTATCCCGCTGTGTCCCGCTGTGTCCGCGCTGTATCGACGCTGTGTCCCGCTGGGTCCCGCTGGGTCCTCGCTGTGTTCCCCGTTGTGTCCCGTTGTGTCCACCGCTGTGTCCCCCGCTGTGTCCTGCTGTGTCCCCCGCTGTGTCCTCGCTGTGTTCCCCGCTGTCTCCCGCTGTGTACCCCTCTGTGCCCCCTCTGTGTCCTGCTGTATCTACTGCTATGTCCCTGCTGTGTCCCGCTGTGTCACTCTGTGTACTGCGGTGCCCCCGCTGAGTCTCGCTGTGTCCCCACTGTGTCCCGCTTTGTCCCACCTGTGTCCCCCGCTGTGTCCTGCTGTGTCCTGCTGTGTCCTCGCTGTGTCCCTGCTGTCCCCCACTGTGTCCCACTGTGTCCCCCGCTCTCTCCCGCTGTGTCCTGCTGTGTCCCCCACTGTGTTCCGCTGTGTCCCGCTGTGTTCCGTGGTGTCCCGCTTTGTCCCCCGCTGTGTCCCCTGCTGAGTCCCCGCTGTGTCCTGTTGTGTCCTCGCTGTGTACCCCCGCTGTCTCCCACACTGTTCCCCACTGTGTCTCACGCTTTGCCG
>NW_012320043.1:0-1739 GCF_000151885.1 Dipodomys ordii
TCAAGAAGCATAAGGAGAAGCATAAGGAGAAATATAAGGAGAAGCAGTAGAAGGTATGTAAGAAGCAGAAGCAGGAGAAGCTGAAGCAGAAGAAAAAGAATAAGCAAAAGAAGCAGAAGCAGAAGCAGTGAGAGAAGCAGAAGAAGGAGAAGGAGAAGGAGCAGCAGAAGGAGAAGCAGAAGCAGAAAGAGAAGCAGAAACAGAAGGAGAACAAGAAGGAGAAGCAGGAGAATCAGAAGAAGCAGAAAGAGAAGGAGAAGAAGGAGAAGCAGAAGTAGAGTCAGAAGAAACAGAAGAAGAAGCAGAAGAAACAGAAGCAAAAGAAACAGAAGAAGGAGAAGAGCAGAAGCAGAAGCAGAAGGAGAAGCAGAAGCAGAAGGAGAAGCAGAAAGAGAAGCAGGAGAAGCAGAAGCAGAAGAAACAGGAGAAGCCGAAGAAGCAGAAGCAGAATCTGAAGCAGAAGGAGAAACAGAAGAAGCACAATCTAAAGCAGAAGCAGAAGAAACAGAAATAGTAGAATAAGCAGAAGCAGAAGCACCAGGACAAGCAGAAGAACAAGAAGGAGAAGGCGAAAGAGAAGGATTAGGAGTAGGAGAAGCAAAAGGATAAGCAGAAGCAGAAAGAGACGCAGAAGGAGAAGCAGCACGAGAAGTAGGAGAAGCAGGAGAAGCAGAATCTGGAGAAGCAGAATGAGAAGCAGAAGGAGAAATTGAAGCAGAAGGAGAAGCAGAAGGAGAAGCAGAAGAAAAAGAAGGAGAAGCAGAAAGAGAAGCAGAAAGAGAAGCACAACGAGAAGCACAACGAGAAGCAGGAGAAGCAGAAGCAGGAGAAGCAGAAGCAGAAGAAACATAAGAAGGAGAAGAAGCAGAAGGAGAAGCAGAAACAGAAGGAAAAGCAGAAATAGAAGCAGGAGCAGCAGAAGAAGCAGCAGCAGGAGAAGCAGAAGCAGAAGAAGCCGAAGAAGCAGAAGCAGAACCTGAAGCATAAGGAGATACAGGAGAAGCAGAAGAAACAGAATCTGGAGAAGCAGAAGGAGAAGCAGAAGCAGAAAGAGAAGCAAAAGCAGAAGGAGAAGCAGAAGGAGAAGCAGAAGAAACAGAAGAAGCAGAGGGAGTAGCAGAAGAAGCAGAAGATGCAGAAGCAGAAGGAGAAGCAGAAGCAGTAGTAGAAGCAGAAGAAGGAGAAGCAGAAGGAGAAGCATAAAGAGAAACAGGAGGAGAAGCAGTAGAAGCAGAAGCAGGAGAAGCAGAATCAGAAGAAATAGAAGAAGGAGAAGAAGCAGAAGCAGAAAGAGAAGCAGAAACAGAAGGAGAAGCAGAAATAGAAGCAGAAGAAGCCGAAGAAGCAAAAGCAGAACCTAAAGCAGAAGGAGAAGCAGAAGAAGCAGAATCTGGAGAAGAAGAAGGAGAACCAGAAGGAGAAGCAGAAGCAGAAAGAGAAGCAAAAGCAGAAGGAGAAGCAGAAGAAACAGAAGAAGCAGAATCAGTAGCAGAAGAAGCTGAAGATGCAGAAGCAGTAAGAGAAGCAGAAGGAATAGCAGAAGAACGAGAAGGAGAAATAGAAGGAGAAGCAGAAGGAGAAGCAGGAAAAGCAGACGAAACAGAAGCAGACGGAGAAGCAGAAGAAGGAGAAGGAGAAGCCGGAGCAGAAGAAGAAGCAGAAGGAAAAGCACAAGCAGAAGGAGATGCAGAAGGAGAAGCAGGAAATGCAGAAGACGCAGAAGCAGAAGGAGAAGAAGA
>NW_012320044.1:0-1739 GCF_000151885.1 Dipodomys ordii
GTCCCCGCTGTGTCCCGCTCTGTCCCCCGCTCGATCCCCCTGTGTCCCGCTGTGTCCCGCTGTGTCCCCCCACTGTGTCACGCTGTGTCCCCGCTGTGTCCCCGCTGTGTCCCGCTCTGTGCCCCGCTCTGTCCCCCTGTGTCCCGCTGTGTCCCGCTGTGTCCCGCTGTGTCCCCCACTGTGTCACGCTGTGTCCCCGCTGTGTCCCCGCGGTGTCCCGCTCTGTCCCCCTCTCTGTCCCCCTGTGTCCCGCTGTGTCCCACTGTGTCCCGCTGTGTCCCCCACTGTGTCACGCTGTGTCCCCTGCTGTGTCCCGCACTGTGTCCCGCTGTGTCCCCCGCTGTGTCACGCTGTGTTCCCTGCTGTGTCCCCCTCTGTGTCCCCCGCTGTGTCCCGCTGTGTACCCCGCTGTGTCCCGCTGTGTCCTCGCTGTGTCCCCCGCTGTTTCCCGCTGTGTACCTCGCTGTGTCCCGCTGTGTCTCCCACTTTGTCCCCGCTGGGTCCCGCTGTGTCCCGCTGTGTCCCGCTATGTTCCCGCTATATCGACGCTGTGTCCCGCTGGGTCCCGCTGTGTCCTCGCTGTGAACCCCGCTGTGTCCCCCTGTGTCCTCCCTGCGTCCCTGGTGTGTCCCACTGTGTCCCGCTGTGTCCTGCTGTGTCCTCGCTGTGTCCTACACTGTGTTCCGCTGTGTCCTCATTGCGTCCCCCGCTGTGTCCCGTTGTGACCCCAGCTGTGTACCCTGCTGTGTCCCCTATGTCCCCGTTGCATCGACGCTGTGTCCCGCTGGGTCCCGTTGTGTCCTTGCTGTGTTCCCCGCTGTGTCCTGCTGTGTACCCCTCTGTGTCCCCCGCTGTGTCCCCCTTTGTCCCCCACTGTGTCCCGCTGTGTCCCCCATTTTGTCCCTGCTGTGACCCTGCTGTGTCCCACTGTGTCCCGCTGTGTACTGCTGTGTCCCCTGCTGAGTCCCGCTGTGTCCCCCCTGTGTCCCAATGTGTCCTCGCTTTGTCCCCCGCTGTGTCCCGCTGTGTCCCGCTGTGACCTCGCTGTGTGCTCGCCTTGTCCCGCTGTGTACCCCGCTGTGTCCAGCTCTGTCCCCGCTGTGTCCGGCTGTGTCCCCTATCTGTCCCCCGCTGTGTCCCCTGCTGTGTCCCGCTGTGACCCGCTGTGTCCCCCGCTTTGTCTCGCTGTGTCCCCCGCTGTGTCCCGCTCTGTCCTTGCTGTGTCGCCTGCTGTGTGCCGCTGTGTCCTCGCTCTGTCTCCCACTGTGTTCCGCTGTGTCCCCCGCTGTGTCCCGCTGTGTCCCCCGCTGTGTCCCGCTGCGTCCCCATAGGGTAACCGCTGTTTCCCGCTGTGTCCCGCTGTGTTCCGTGTTGTCCCGCTCTGTCCCCCGCTATGTCCCCAGCTTTGTCCCCACTGTGTCCCGCTGTGTCCCGCTGTGTCCCCAGCTGTTTCCTGTTCTGTCCCCAGCTGTGTACCCCGCTGTGTCCCGCTGTGTCACACTGTGTCCCGTTGGGTCCACTGTGTCCTTGCTGTGTCCCCCGAAGAGTCCCCGCTGTGTCCCCGCTGTGTCCCGCTGTGTCCTCGCTGTGTCCCCCTCTGTCTCCCGCTCTGTCCCCCGCTGTGTCTCACACTTTGTCCCCGCTGTGTCCCACTGTGTCCGCTGTGTCCCGCTGTGTCCCCCACTGTGTCCCATTGTGTCCCCAACTGTGTAACCCTCTGTGTAACGCTGTGTCCCTGC
>NW_012320045.1:0-1739 GCF_000151885.1 Dipodomys ordii
TTAATGGGACTAAGTTTTGTGCAGATAAATCAAGAAATTTAGAGTCCATGCAGAAAATGTCAGAATATGTTGGACGATTCGCTAATGCACCCTTAGGATAGATATTCCACAATTCACGTTTGCAGACAAATGATTTTTTACGACACTTAAATATGTGTGATGGGTGTGGGGTTCAGAGAATCATTTCAGCAGAGAAGTACGCTCGGAGTCCAAGTCAGTTACTTGTTGACAGCGTGGTGCGAGGCAAAGGGAGAAAACTCAAAGTTTACAAAAGGCTGAACATGTATCTTGTGCAACCGGAACATTTTAACGTGGCTCTATCGAAAAATATCTATATATGTTTGTATATTTCTCGAGGAGGGTGGGTAGGGATGTGTGTACGTCGGTGGAGGCAACATCACTCTATCTCTCTCATTTTGTCTCTCATATGAATTGTCTCTCCCTCCAGTCCGCCCGCCCGCACTCCCTCCCTCCTTCCCCCTCCGCAACCCGTCCAATGGCGGTCGAAACCCCGCCCTCCCCCCTCCCCGTCGTCATGGCTACGACAGAGGAAAAGCAAATGATGATAATAATGAATCATAACAACCTATATGTATGTGTATGTCAGAACTCTCACTCCCCACTGCCGGGTAGGTGAGGACTGACTGACTGAGTGAGTGACTGACGCAACCTGTGTTTTGCCCCTCCCGCCGCCCCATCCACCTTGTCGACGGCGAACGCGCGCCATCTAGTGGTGGTTTTGTGAATTGCAGTTTTCTCTCATGAAATGCATGGGGGAAAAAAAAGAACAAACAAACCACGCACTGACTGACTGAGAAAACCGGCCCAGGCTGGCTGGCCCCGAGAGAGACTGCCTTCTTTTCAGAGAAGGGGTGGGGTGGGGATGATGATGTGCCTCGTTGGAGTATGGGGCCCTTGCATAGGCAGGCAGGCAGGCAGGCAGGCTCGGAGTGGGACCGTTGTGTGCTGGAGCGCCAGTACAGTAGCTCAAGCCCCAGGATTGACTGGCAAGTCGAGAGGAAAAGGAGGGAGGGAGTGCGGGAGGGCGGGCGGGCGGGAGAGAGTATTCAAACGAGAGAGAGAGAGAGAGACAGACAGACAAACAGACAGACAGACAGAGACAAAGAGAGACACAGAGAGAGAAATAGAGAAACAGAAACAGAGAGACAAGAGACAGAGACGTGGTGAATTGGTCCGGCTGGACTACATACATGCTCTGTCGCGTCCGATCTTTGAGTTTCCTCAAAGATGCACACACGCACACACACAGATACACTGAGATGCCCTCTGCCCCCTCTTCTCTCCTCTCCAATTCCCCCGCCCCTTTCCCCCTCCCCCCCCCGTCAGGCACCAGAAATGAGATCCCTCCCCTTCGCCTATTGCGTCAATTACAAACAAAAGGCAGCGTGAGATTCAAGCAAATTTGTTTTATTTTGTTCCGAGGGTAGGGTTGTGGATTTTGGTGCGGGGGGGGGGTCGGAGGTCGTGGTCGTGGTCGAGTAATCGCCTGCGGGGGTGGGGGTGTGAGGATGGACGGTTATGCCACCTGCATGGATGGCTCGCATTCCCCTCTGGCTGTCTGGTTGCCGCTGAGTGCTTCAGATATCACCATCCGGTCAGGAAGCAGGGGCTGGAAGATAAAGAGATATTAAAGAGATAATTAGGAGCAGGACTCCAGGGAAGCCCGAAGGCGGGGGGGGGGGGAGGGGGGAGGGAGAGAATGGTGGAGAGGAGGGAGA
>NW_012320046.1:0-1739 GCF_000151885.1 Dipodomys ordii
TTCTTCTTCTTGTTCTTCTTCTTCTTCTGTATCTTCTGTTTCTGCTTCTCCTGCTTCTGCATTTGTGCTTCTCCTACTTCTCTTCCTTCTTTTCATTCTTCTGCTTCTCCTTCTGCTTCTCCTATTGCTTCTGCTGCCCTTCCTTCTCCTTCTCCTTCTCCTACTTCTGCTTCTTCTTCTGCTTCTGCTTCTTCTGCTTCTCCTGCTTCTCCTTCTGCATCTTCTTCTGCTTCTGCTTCTTCTTCTGCTGCTTCTTCTGCTTCTGCTTCTCCTTCTCCTTCTTCTGCTTCTCCTTCTGATTCTCCTTCTGCTTCTCCTTCTCCTTCTCGTTTTTCTGCTTTTCCTACTGCTTTTCCTTCTGCTTCTGCTACAAGGACTACTGCTTCTGCTTCTTTTGTTTCTTCTGCTTCTACTTCTGCTTTTGATTCTCTTTCTGCTTCTGCTTCTCCTTCTGCTTCTCATTCTGCTTCTCCAGATTCTGCTTCTTCTACTTCTCCTGCTTCAGGTTCTGCTTCTGCTTCTTCGGATCCTTATGCTTCTGCTTCTTCTGCTTCCCCTCCTTCTCTTTCTGCTTCTCCTTCTGTTTCTGCTTCTCCTTCTGCTTCTGCTACTTCTCCTTCTTCTGTTTCTTCTTCTTCTGCTTCTCCTGCTTCTCCTTCTGCTTCTCTTCGTCTGCTTCTCTTTCTGCTTCTGCTTCTCCTTCTGCTTCTCCAAATTCTGCTTCTTCTCCTTCTCCTGCTTCTCCTTCTGCTTCAGTTCTGCTTCTTCATCTTCGGCTTCTTCTGCTTCTGCTTCTCCGGCTGCTGCTTCTCTGCTTCTCCGGCTGCTGCTTCTTCTGCTTCTCCTGCTTCTCCTTCTGCTTTTCCTTCTGTTTCTGCTTCTCCTTCTACTTCTGCTTCTTGTCCTTCTCCTGTTTCTTCTGCTTATGCTTCTCCTGTTTCTGCTTCTCCTGCTTTTCCTTCTACTGCTCTTTCTGCTTCTCCTGCTGCTTTTCCTTCTCCTGCTCCTTGTTCTGCTTTTCCTTCTGCTTCTCCTTCTGCTTCTGCATCTTCTGCTGTTTCTGCTACTGCGTCTGCTTCTTCTGTTTCTTCTACTTCTCCTTCTGCTTCTCCTTCTGCTTTTGCTTCTCTTTCTGCTTCTGCTTCTCATTCTGCTTGTGCTTCTCCTTCTCCTTCTGCTTCTCCTTCTGTATCTCCTTCTGCTTCTGCTTCACCTTGTTCTGCTTCTCCTTGTCTGCTTCCCCTTCTGCTTCTTCTGCTTCTCCTTCTTCTGATTTTCCTGCTTCTCCTTCTCCTTCTGCTTCTCATTCTGGTTCCCCTTCTTCTGATTCTTCTTCTTCTTCTTTTCTTCTTCTTCTTCTTCTTCTTCTTCTTCTTCTTCTTCTTCTTCTTCTTCTTCTTCTTCTTCTTCTTCTTCTTCTTCTTCTTCTTCTTCTTCTGTATCTTCTGTTTCTGCTTCTCCTGCTTCTGCATTTATGCTTCTCCTACTTCTCTTCCTTCTTCTCATTCTTCTGCTTCTCCTTCTGCTTCTCCTATTGCTTCTGCTGCCCTTCCTTCTCCTTCTCCTTCTCCTACTTCTGCTTCTTCTTCTGCTTCTGCTTCTTCTGCTTCTCCTGCTTCTCCTTCTGCATCTTCTTCTGCTTCTGCTTCTCCTTCTGCTGCTTCTTCTGCTTCTGCTTCTCCTTCTCCTTCTTCTGCTTCTACTTCTGATTCTCCTTCTGCTTCTCCTTCTCCTTCTCG
>NW_012320047.1:0-1738 GCF_000151885.1 Dipodomys ordii
TTTCAGCCTCTGTTGCTTCTGCTTCTCCTTCTGCTTCAGGTTCTCCTTCTGCTTCTTCAGCTTCTTCTGTTTCTTCTGCTTCTCCTTCTCCTTCTTCTGTTTCTCCCTCTGCTTCTGCTTCTTATGCTTCTTCTTTTTCTTCTGGTTCTGCTTCTCCTGCTTCTTATGCTTCTACTGCTTCTTCTTCTTCTTCTTCTTCTGCTTCTACTTCTCTTCCTGCTTCTGCTTCTCCTGCTTGTTTTTCTGCTTCTTCTGCTGTTTTTTCTACTTCCCCTTCTGCTTCTCTTTTTGCTTCTCCTTCTGCTTCTGCTTCTTCTGTTTCTGCTGCCTGAATTTCTGGTTCTACTTCTTCTGCTGCTTTTCATTCTGCTTCTGCTTCTCCTTCTGCTTCTGTTTCTGCTTCTTCTCTTTCGGCTTCTCCTGCTTCTGCTTCTTGTCCTCCTCCTGCTTCTCTTTCTGCTTCTCATTCTGCTTCTGCTTCTGCTTCTGCTTCTCCTCCTTCTCCTTCTCCTACTTCTGCTTCTCCTTCAGCTTCTGCTTCTTCTGCTTCTCCTGCTTCTCCTTCTGCATCTCCTTCTGCTTGTGCTTGTCCTTATGCTTCTTCTTCTGCCTCTGCTTCTCCTTCTCCTTCTTTTGCTTCTCCTTTTGCTTCTGCTTCTTCTGCTTTTCCTGCTTCTCCTTCTGCATCTTCTGCTTCTGCTTCTCCTTCTCCTTCTTCTGCTTCTCCTTCTGATTCTCCTTCTGCTTCTTCTTCTTCTGCTTTACCTGCTTCTCTTTCTGCTTCTCCTTCTGTTTCTCCTTCTGTTTCTCCTTCTCCTTCTTGTTCTTCTGCTTTTCCTTCTGCTTTTCCTTCTGCTTCTGCTACAACTGCTACTGCTTCTACTTCTTCTGTTTCTTCTGCTTCTCCTTCTGCTTTTGATTCTCTTTCTGCTTCTGCTTCTCCTTCTGCTTCTCATTCTGCTTCTCCAGATACTGATTCTTCTGCTTCTCCTGCTTCTCCTTCTGCTTCAAGTTCTGCTTCTGCTTCTTCGGATTCTTATGCTTCTGCTTCTCCTGCTTCTGCTTCTTCTGCTTCCCATCCTTCTCTTTCTGCTTCTCCTTCTCCTTCTGCTTCTTGTCCTTCTCCTGTTTCTTCTGCTTGTTCTTCTCCTGTTTCTGCATTTCCTGCTTCTCCTTCTGCTGCTCTTTCTGTTTCTCCTGCTGCTTTTCCTTCTACTGCTCCTTCTTCTGCTTCTCTTTCTGCTTCTACTCCTGGTTCTCCTTCTCCTTCTCCTTCTAGGTCTTCTGCTTTTCCTTCTGCTTCTCCTTCTTCTTCTGAATCTTCTGCTTCTTCTGCTACTGCCTCTGCTTCTTCTGTTTCTTCTGCTTCTCCTTCTGCTTTTGCTTCTCTTTCTGCTTCTGCTTCTCCTTCTGCTTCTCCAGATTCTGCTTCTTCTGCTTCTCCTGCTTCTCCTTCTGCTTATGCTTCTTCTGCTTCTCCTGCTTCTCCTTCTGCATCTTCTTCTGCTTCTGTTTCTCCTTCTCCTTCTTCTGCTTCTCCTTCTGATTCTCCTTCTGCTTCTTCTTCTTCTGCTTTACCTGCTTCTCTATCTGCTTCTCCTTCTACTTCTCCTTCTGTTTCTCCTTCTCCTTCCAGTTTTTCTGCTTTTCCTTCTGCTTCTGCTACACCTGCTACTGCTTCTACTTCTTCTGTTTCTTCTGCTTCTCCTTCTGCTTTTGATTCTCTTCTGCTTCTTGA
>NW_012320048.1:0-1738 GCF_000151885.1 Dipodomys ordii
AGAAAGCAGAAGCAGAACCTGAAGCAGAAGGAGAAGCAGGAGTATCTGATATAGCAGAATTTGGAGAAGCAGAATCTGGAGAAGCAGAAAGAGAAGCAGAAGCAGAAAGAGATAGCAATATCAGAAGGAGAAGCAGAAGAAACAGAGGCAGTAGCAGAAGAAGCAGAAGATGCAGTAGCAGATGGAGAAGCAGAAGGATAAGCAGAAGAACGAGTAGGAGAAGGAGTAACAGAAGGAGAAGCAGAAAGAGAAGCAGAAGAAGGAGCAGGAGAAGGAAATGCAGCAGGAGAAGCAGAAAGAGCAGCATAAGGAGAAGCAGGAGATGCAGTAACAGGAGAAGCAGAAGCAGAAGAATCAGGAGAAGGACAAGAAGCAGAAGCAGAAGGAGAAGCAGAAACAGAAGGAGAAGCAGAAAGAGAAGGAGGGGAAGCAGAAGAAGCAGAAGGAGGAGAAGCAGAAGCATAAGAATCCGAAGAAGCAGAAGCAGAACCTGAAGCAGAAGGAGAAGCTGGAGAAGCAGAAGAAGCAGAATCTGGAGAAGCAGAATGAGAAGCAGAAGGAGAAGCAGAAGCAGAAAGAGAATCAAAAGCAGAAGGAGAAGCAGAAGAAACAGAAGAAATAGAAGCAGTAGCAGTTGTAGCAGAAGCAGAACGAGAAGCAGAAGAACAAGAAGGAGAAGGAGAAACAGAAGGAGAAGCAGAAGGAGAAGCAGAAAGTGAAGCAGGTAAAGCAGATGAAGAAGAAGCAGAAGGAGAATCAGAAGGAGAAGCAGAAGAAGGAGAAGGAGAAGCAGAAGAAGATGAAGGATGAGAAGCAGAAGAAGCAGAAGCAGAAGGAGAAGAAGGAAAGCAGAAGAAGTAGAAGCAAAAGGAGAAGCAAAAGAAGGATAAGGAGAAGGAGAAGCAGAAGCAGAAGAAGAAGCATAAGGACAAGCACAAGCAGAAGGAGATGCAGAATTAGAAGCAGGAGAAACAGAAGAAGCAGAAGCTGAAGGAGAAGCAGAAGTAGGAGAAGAAGAAGGAGGAGAAGCAGAAGGAGAAGGAGAAGCGGAATGAGAAGCAGAAAGAGAAGCAGGAGAAGCACAAGAAAAAGAAGCAGGAGAAGCCGAAAGAGAAGAAGCAGAAGAAGCAGAAACAGAAGCAGAAGTAGAAGCAGAAGCAGAAGCAGAAGGAGAAGCAGCAGAAGAAGTAGAACCAGAAATTCAGGCAGGAGAAACCGAAGAAGCGGAGTAGAAGCAGAAGGAGAAGCTAAAAGAGAAGCAGAAGAAGAAGTAGAAGAATCAGCAGTAGGAGAAGCAGCAGAAGAAGCAGAAAAACAAGCAGGAGAAGCAGAAGCAGAAAGAGAAGCAGAAGAAGCAGAAGAAGAAGAAGAAGAAGATGAAGAAGAAGAAGAAGAAGAAGAAGAAGAAGAAGAAGAAGAAGAAGAAGAAGAAGAAGAAGAAGAAGAAGAAGCAGTAGAAGCATAAGAAGCAGAAGCAGGAGAAGCAGAAACAGAAGAAAAAGAAGAAGCATAAGAAGCAGAAGCAGAGGGAGAAACAGAAGAAGGAGAAGGAGCAGCAGAAGGTGAAGCAGAAGGAGATGCAGAAGCAGAAAGAGAAGCAGAAACAGATGGAGAAGCAGAAGGAGAAGTAGGAGAAGCAGAAGAAGAAGAAGCAGGAGAAGCAGAAGCAGAAGAAACAGAAGAAGGAGAAGAGCAGAAGCAGAAGCAGACGGAGAAGCAGAAGCAGAAGCTGAAGCAG
>NW_012320049.1:0-1738 GCF_000151885.1 Dipodomys ordii
GGAGAAGGATAGAAGCAGAAGCAGGAGAAGTTTGAAAGAGAAGAAGCAGAAATCGAAGTAGAAGGAGAAGCAGAAGCAGAAGGAGAAGTAGCAGAAGAAGTAGAACCAGAAATTCAGGCAGGAGAAACAGAAGAAGCAGAAGTAGAAGTAAAAGAGAAGCAGAAGGAGAAGTAGAAAAAGCAGCAGAAGAAGCAGAAAAACAAGTAGGAGAAGCAGAAGCAGAAAGAGAAGTAGAAGTAGAAGAAGTAGAAGAAGAAGAAGAAGCAGTAGAACTCATAAGAAGTAGAAGTAGGAGAAGTAGAATTGAAGAAAAAGAAGAAGCATAAGAAGTAGAAGCAGAGGGAGAAATAGAAGAAGGAGAAGGAGCAGTAGAAGGTGAAGTTAGAAGGAGATGTAGAAGTAGAAAGAGAAGCAGAAATAGAAGGAGAAGAAGAAGGAGAAGTTGGAGAATTAGAAGAAGCAGAAGCAGAAAGAGCAGCAGAAGAAGGAGAAGGAGAAGCAGAAGGAGAAGCATAAGCAGGAGAAGCAGAAGAAGCAGAAGTGGGAGAAGTAGAAGAAGAAGAAGAAGAAGAAGAAGAAGAAGAAGAAGAAGAAGAAGAAGAAGAAGAAGAAGAAGAAGAAGAAGAAGAAGAAGAAGAAGAAGAAGAAGAAATAGAAGAAGAAGAAGCAAAAGGAGTAAAGGAGCAAAAGGAGAAGGAGAAGCAGGAGAAGCAGAAGCAGAAGAGGAAGAAGCAGAAGGAGAAGCAGAAAGAGAAGCAGGAGAAGCAAAAGAAGCAGAAGCAGGAGAAGCAGAAGCAGAAGAAAAAGAAGAAGAAGGAGAAGCAGAAGCAGAGGGAGAAGAAGAAGATGGAGAAGCAGAAGGAGAAGCAGAAGGAAAAACAGAAGAACGAGAAGGAGAAGGAGAAACAGAAGGAGAAGCAGAAGGAGAGGCAGAGGGAGAAGCCGAAGGAGATAGGAAAAGCAGAAGAAGCATAAGCAAAAGGTGAACCAAAAGAAGCAGGAGAAGCAGAAGCAGAAGAAGAAGCATAAGAACATGCACAAGCAGGAGGAGATGCAGAAGGAGAAGCAGGAGAAGCAGAAAAAGCAGAAGCTGAAGGAGAAGGAGTAATAGGAGAAGGAGAAGGAGAAGGAGGAGAAGCAGAAGCAGAAGGAGAAGCAGAAGCAGAATGAGTAGCAGAAAGAGAAGCAGGAGAAGCACAAGAAGCAGAAGCAGGAGAACCCGAAAGAGAAGAAGAAGAAGAAGCAGAAACAGAAGCAGGAGAAGCTAAGAAGCAGAAGCAACTGAAGCAGAAGCAAAAGAAAGAGAAGAAGCATAAGTAGCAGAAGCAAAAGCAGAAGTAGAAGCAGAAGAACGAGAAGGAGAAAGAGAAATATAAGGAGAAGCAGAAGGAGAAGCAGAAGCAGAAGGAGAAGCAGAAGTAGGAGAAGGAGAAGGAAGAGCAGCAGAAGCAATAGGAGAAGCAGAAGGAGAAGCAGAAGCAGAATGAGAAGCATAAAGAGAAGCAGTAGAAGCAGAAGAAGCCGGAAATGCAGAAGCAAAACAAAGAGAAGAAGAAGAAGAAGAAGAAGAAGAAGAAGAAGAAGAAGAAGAAGAAGAAGAAGAAAAAGAAGAAGAATAAGAAGAAGAAGAAGAAGAAGAAGAAGAAGAAGAAGAAGAAGAAGAAGAAGAAGGAGAAGGAGAAGCATAAGGAGAAGACATAGAAGCAGAAGAAGCAGAAGAAGCAGCAGGAGAAGCAGA
>NW_012320050.1:0-1738 GCF_000151885.1 Dipodomys ordii
CCCGCTGTGTCCCGCTGTGTCCTGTTGTGTCACGCTGTTTCCCCGCTGTGTCCCCGCTGTGTTCCTCTGTGTACCCCGCTGTGTCCAGCTTTGTCCCCGCTGTGTCTCGCTGTCTCCCATGCTCTGTCCCTCACTGTGTCTCGCTGTGTCCCCAGCTGTGTCCCGCTGTGTCCCGCTGTGTCCCCCGCTGTGTCCCGCTGTGTCCCCGCAGGGTCACCTCTGTTTCCCGCTGTGTCCCGCTGTGTCCCGTGGTGTCCCGCTTTGTCCCACGCTTTGTCCCCCGCTGAGTCCCTGCTGTGTCTCCGCTGTGTCCCGCTATGTCCTCGCTGTGTCCCCTGCTGTCTCCTGCTTTGTCCCCCGCTGTGTCCCACCCTGTCCCGCTGTGTCCTCGCTGTGTCCCCCGCTGTGTCCCGCTGTGTCCCCGCAGGGTCACCTCTGTTTCCAGCTGTGTCCCGCTGTGTTCCGTGATGTCCCGCTTTGTCCCACGCTTTGTCCCCCGCTGAGTCCCTGCTGTGTCTCCGCTGTGTCCCGCTGTGTCCTCGTTGTGTCCCGCTGTGTCCCCAGCTGTGTCGCGCTCTGTCCCTCTGTGTACCCTGCTGTGTCCCGCTATATTCCCGCAGTGTCCGCGCTGTGTCCCGCTGTGTTCTGCTGTGTCCCCGCTGTGTCCTCGCTGTGTCCGGATGTGTCCTCGCTGTTTCCCTCGCTGTGTCCTGTTGTGTCCCCAGCTGTGTCCCCCGCTGTGTCCCGCTGTTTCCTGCTGTGTCCCCCACTGTGTCCCCCGCTTTGTCCCGCGGTGTCCCCCGCTGTGTCCCGCTGTGTCCCCGATGTGTCCCGCTGTGTCCTGCTGTGTCCCCCGTTGTGTGCCGCTGTGTCCTCGCTGTGTCCCCTGCTGTGTTCCTCTGTGTCCCGCTGTGTACTGCTGTGTCCCCAGTTGAGTCCTGCTGTTTCCCCACTGTGTCCCAATGTGTCCTCGCTGTGTCCCCCGCTGTGTCCCGCTGTGTCCCCCGATGTGTCCCGCTGTGTCCTGCTGTGTCCCCTGCTGTGTCCCCCGCTGTGTCCCCCGATGTGTCCCGCTGTGTCCCCTTCTGTGTCCCGCTGTGTCCACTGCTGTGTCCCCGCTGTGTCCCGCTGTGTACCCCGCTGTCCCCCGCTGTGTCCCGCTGTGTCCTCGCTGTGTCCCTCGTTGTGTCCCGGTGTGTCCCCCGCTGTGTCCCACTGTGTCCCGCTGTGTCCCGCTATGTCCCCGCTGTGCCCCGCTGTGTCCCGTTGTGTCCCTTCTGGGACCCACTGTGTCCCGCTGTGTCACCGCAGTGTCCTCGCTGTGTCCCGCTGTGTCCCCCACTGTGTCCCGCTGTGTCCCCCGTTGACCCCCGCTGTGTCCCGCTGTGTCCTCGCTGTGTCCCCCGATGTGTCCCCGTGTGTCCCCTGCTGTGTCCCGCTTGGTCCCGCTCTGTCCCGCTCTTTCCACGCTGAGCCCCGCTGTGTCCCGCTGTGTCCCCGCTGTGTCCCCGCTGTGTCCCGCTGTGTCCCCCGCTGTGTCCCGCTGTGTCTACTGCTGTTTCCCTGCTGTGTCCCACTGTGTCGCTGTGTCCTCGCTGTTTCCCACGCTGTGTTCCGCTGTGTCCTCGCTGTGTCCCCCGATGTGTCCCTTTGTGTGCCCAGCTGTGTACCCCGCTGTGTCCCGCTGTGTCCCCGCTGTGTCCGGCTGTGTCCCGCTGTGTCCTCGCTGTGTTCTCAC
>NW_012320051.1:0-1738 GCF_000151885.1 Dipodomys ordii
TCTGCTTCTCCTTCTGCTTCAGTTTCTGCTTCTTCTACTTCTTCTCTTTCGGCTTTTCCTGCTTCTGCATCTTGTGCTTCTCCTGCTTCTCTTTCTGCTTCACATTACGTTTCTGCTTGTCCTTCTGCTTCTCCTCCTTCTCCTTCTCCTACTTCTGCTTCTCCTTCAGCTTCTGCTTCTCCTGCTTCTCCTTCTGCATCTCCTTCTGCTTGTGCTTGTCCTAATGCTTCTTCTTCTGCCTCTGCTTCTCCTTCTCCTTCTTCAACTTCTCCTTTTGCTTCGGCTTCTTCTGCTTTTCCTGCTTCTCCATCTGCTCTGCTTCTCTGCTTCTCCTGCTTCTCCTTCTGCATCTTCTTCTGCTTCTGCTTCTCCTTCTCCTTCTTCTGCTTCTCCTTCTGATTCTGCTTCTGCTTCTTCTTCTTCTGCTTTACCTGCTTCTCCTTCTGCTTCTCCTTCTGTTTCTCCTTCTCCTTCTTGTTCTTCTGCTTTTCCTTCTGCTTCTCCTTCTGCTTCTGCTACAACTGCTACTGTTCTACTTCTTCTGTTTCTTCTGCTTCTCCTTCTGCTTTTGATTCTCTTTCTGCTTGTGCTTCTCCTTCTGCTTCTCCAGATTCTGCTTCTTCTGCTTCTCCTGCTTCTCCTTCTGCTTCAGGTTCTGCTTCTGCTTCTTCGGATTCTTATGCTTCTGCTTCTCCTGCTTCTGCTTCTTCTGCTTCCCCTCCTTCTCTTGCTGCTTCTCCTTCTGTTTCTGCTTCTCCTTCTGCTTCTTGTCTTTCTCCTGTTTCTTCTGCTTCTGCTTCTCCTGTTTCTGCATCTCCTGCTTCTCCTTCTGCTGTTCTTTCTGCTTCTCCTGCTGCTTTTCCTTCTCCTGCTCCTTCTTCTGCTTCTCTTTCTGCTTCTCCTTCTGTTTCTCCTTCTCCTTCTCGTTCTTCTGCTTTTCCTTCTGCTTCTCCTTCTGCTTCTGCATCTTCTTCTTTTTGCTACTGCCTGTGCTTCTTCTGTTCCTTCTGCTTCTCCTTCTGCAAATGCTTCTCTTTCTGCTTCTGCTTCTCCAGATTCTGCTTCTTCTGCTTCTCCTGCTTCTCCTTCTGCTTCAGGTTCTGCTTCTGCTTCTTCGGCTTCTTCTGCTTCTGCTTCTCCTGCTGCTGCTTCTTCTGCTTCTCCTGCTTCTCTTTCTGCTTTTCCTTCTGTTTCTGCTACTCCTTCTGCTTCTGCTTCTTTTCCTTCTTCTGTTTGTTCTGCTTCTGATTCTCCTGCTTCTGCTTCTCCTGCTTCTTGTTCTGCTTCTCTTTCTGCTTCTCTTTCGACTTCTCCTTCTCCTTCTCCTCCTTCTGCTTCTCCTTCTGCTTCTGCTTCTCTTTCTGTTTCTGCTTCTTCTGATTCTCCAACTAATCCATCTTCTTCTCCTTCTGTTTCTGCTTCTCTTTCTGCTTCTCCATCTCCTTCTGCTTCACCTTCTGCTGCTCCTTCTCCTCCTTCTGTTTCTCCCTCTGCTTCTGCTTCTTATGCTTCTTCTTGTTCTTCTGCTTCTGCTTCTCCTGCTTCTGCTTCTTATGATTCTACTGCTTCTTCTTCTGCTTCTGCTTCTTCTGCTTCTTCTAATTCTCTTTCTGCTTCTGCTTCTCCTGCTTGTTTTTCTGCTTCTTCTTCTGCTTCTCCTTCTGCTGCTTCTTCTACTTCTCCTTCTGCTTCTCTTTTTGCTTCTCCTTCTGCTTCTGCTTCTTCTGTTTCTCCTGCC
>NW_012320052.1:0-1738 GCF_000151885.1 Dipodomys ordii
GTTCTCCAGCTTCTCGTACTTCTCGTGCTGATCTCATCTGCGTCTCTTTCTGCTTCTGCTTATCCTTTTGCTTCTCTACTCATAATCCTTCTCTTTCGCGTCTCTTCGTGATCTACGTATCATCATCGTCTTCTTCTCCTAGTGCTTCTGCTTCAGCTTATTCTACTATTTCTGTTTCTTCTGCTTCTGCTTCAGATTGTGCTTCTTCTGTTTCTCCTTCTGCTTCAGATTCTGCTTCTGCTTCTTCGGCTTCTCCTGTTTCTTCTGCATCTGCTTCTCCTGCTTCTTCTGCTTCTCCTGCTTCTCTTTCTGCTTCTCCTTCTGCTTCTGCTTCTCCTTCTGCTTCTGCTTCTGCTCTTCTCTTTCTTCTGTTTCTTTTGCTTCTGTTTCTTCTTCTTCTTTTCTTCTTCTTCTGTTTCTTCTGATTCTATTTTTGCTTCTCCTTCTTCTCCTTCTCTTTCTGCTTCTACTTCTGCTTCTTCTGATTCTCCTGCTTCTCCTTCTTATTCTCCTTCTGTTTCTGATTCTCTTTCTGCTTCTGCTTCTCCTTCTGCTGCTCCTTCTCCTTCTCCTTCTTCTGCTTCCCCCACTGCTTCTGCTTCTGCTTCTTTTGCTTATTCTTTATCTTCTGCTTCTGCTTCTCCTGCTTCTGCTTCTTCTGCTTCTCCTTATGCTTCTCCTTCTTCTTCTTCTTCTTCTTCTTCTTCTTCTTCTTCTTCTTCTTCTTCTTCTTCTTCTTCTTCTTCTTCTTCTTCTTCTTCTTCTTCTTCTTCTTCTTCTTCTCTTTCGTCTGCTTCTGCTTTTCCTGCTTCTTCTGCTTCTACTGCTTCTCTTTCTGCTTCTCATTCTGTTTCTGCTTCTCCTTCTGCTTCTCCTATTCCTCCTTCTGCCCTTCCTTCTCCTTCTCCTTCTCCTACTTCTGCATCTCCTGCTTTTGCTTCTTCTGCTTGTCCTGCTCCTCCTTCTGCATCTTCTTCTGCTTCTGCTTCTCCTTCTGCTGCTTCTTCTGCTTCTGTTCCTCCTTCTTCTGCTTCTCCTTCTGCTTCTCCTTCTGCTTCTCCTTCTGCTGCTCCTTCTGCTTCTCGTTCTGCTTCTGATTCTCCTTCTGCTCTTCCTACTCCTAATCCTTCTCTTTCTCCTTCTCCTTCTTCTTCTTCTGCTTCTCGTTCTGCTTCTGCTTCTGCTTCTTCTGCTTGTTCTGTTTCTTCTGCTTCAGGTCCTGCTTCTGCTTCTTCGGCTTCTTCTGTTTGTTGTTCTTCTGCTTCTCCTGCTACTGCTTCTTCTCCTTCTCTTTCTGCTTCTCTTTCTGCTTCTGCTTCTCCTTCTGCTCCTACTCCTTCTTCTGTTTCTTCTTCTTCTTCTTCTTCTTCTTCTTCTTCTTCTTCTTCTTCTTCTTCTTCTTCTTCTTCTTCTTCTTCTTCTTCTTCTTCTTCTTCTTCTTCTTCTTCTGCTTCTTCTTCTTCTGCTTCTTCTGCTTCTTCTTCTTCTCCCGCTTCTGCTTCTTCTGCTTCTCCTTCCTTTCCTCTGCTTCTGCTTTTTCTTCTCCTTCTTCGGCTTCTGCTTCTGCTTCTTCTGATTCTCCAACTAATCCTACTTCTTCTCCTTCTGTTTCTGCTTCTCTTTCTGTTTCTGCATCTCCTTCTGCTTCACCTTCTGCTGCTCCTTCTTCTGTTTCTCCCTCTGCTTCTGCTTTTGCTTCTTATGCTTCTTCTTTTTCTTCTGTTTCTGCTTCTCCTGC
>NW_012320053.1:0-1738 GCF_000151885.1 Dipodomys ordii
TTTTGCTTCTCCTTTGATTCTGCATCATCTGCTTTTCAGCATCTCCATCATGCATCTGATCATCTGCATTTCATGCATCTCATCATGCATCTGCATCCCAATCTGATTCTCCTTTTGCATCATCTTCGTCTGCTTTACCTGCGTCTCATCTGCTTCTCCATCTGTTTCTCCTTCTGTTTCTCCTTCTCCTTCTTGTTCTGCATTTCCTTCTGCTTCTGCTACAACTGCTTCTGCTTCTATTTCTTCTGTTTCTTCTGCTTCTCCTTCAGCTTTTGATTCTCTTTCTGCTTCTGCATCTCGTTCTGCTTCTTATTCTGCTTCTTCAGATTCTGCTTCTTCTGCTTCTCCTGCTTCTCCTTCTGCTTCAGTTTCTCCTTCTGCTTCTTCACATTCTTATGCTTCTGCTTCTCCTGCTTCTGCTTCTTCTGCTTTCCCTCCTTCTCTTCCTGCTTCTCCTTCTGTTTCTGCTTCTCCTTCTGCTTCTGCTTCTGTTTCTCCTTCTCCTTCTTGTCCTTCTCCTTTTCCCTCTGCTTTTCCTACTGCTTCTGCTACAACTGCTACTGCTTCTACTTCTTCTGTTTCTTCTGCTTCTCCTTCTGCTTTTGCTTCTCTTTCTGCTTCTGCTTCTCCTTCTGCTTCTCCAGATTCTGCTTCTTCTGCTTCTTCTGCTTCTCCTGCTTCTCCTTCTGCTTCTGCTTCTGCTTCTTCTGCTTCTTCTGCTTCTGCTTCTCCTGCTGCTGCATCTTCTCCTTCTCCTGCTTCTCTTTCTGCTTTTCCTTCTGTTTCTGCTTCTCCTTCTGCTTCTTCTCTTCCTATGTTTCTTCTGCTTCTGCTTCTCCTGCTTCTGCTTCTCCTGCTTCTCGTTGTGCTTCTCTTTCTGCTTCTCCTTCTCCTTCTTCTGCTTCTCCTTCTGCTTCTGCTTCTCCTTCTGCTTCTGCTTCAATTTCTCCTTCTGCTTCTCATTCTGCTTCTGCGTCTTCTGTTTCTTCTGCATCTCCTGCTTCTGCTTCTCCTGCTTCTCCTACTTCTCGTGCTGCTTCTCTTTCTGCTTCTCTTTCTGCTTCTCCTTCTTCTGCTTCTCCTTCTGCTTCTGCTTCTCCTTCTGCTTCTGCTTCTGCTTCAATATCTCCTTCTGCTTCTCCTTCTGCTTCTGCGTCTTCTGTTTCTTCTGCTTCTCCTGCTTCTGCTTCTCCTGCTTCTCCTACTTCTCGTGCTGCTTCTCCTTCTGCGTCTCTTTCTGCTTCTGCTTATCCTTTTGCTTCTCCTACTCCTAATCCTTCTCTTTCGCCTTCTCCTTCTCCTTCTTCTGCTTCTCCTGCTTCTCCTTCTGCATCTTCTTCTCCTTCTGCTTCTCCTTCTGCTGCTTCTTCTGCTTCTGCTTCTCCTTCTTCTGCTTCTCCCTCTGATACTGCTTCTTATGCTTATTCTTTTTGTTCTGCTTCTGTTTCTCCTGCTTCTGCTTCTTCTGCTTCAACTGCTTCTCCTTCTCCTTCTTCTTCTCTTTCTCCTTCTCCTTCTCCTTCTTCTTCTTCTTCTTCTTCTTCTTCTTCTTCTTCTTCTTCTTCTTCTTCTTCTTCTTCTTCTTCTTCTTCTTCTTCTTCTTCTTCTTGTTCTTGTTCTTCTTGTTCTTCTTCTTCTTCTTCTTCTTCTTCTTCTTCTTCTTCTTCTTCTTCTTCTTCTTCTTCTTCTTCTTCTTCTATCTTACTTCTTCTTCTTCTTCTTCTCTTCTGCTGCTCTC
>NW_012320054.1:0-1738 GCF_000151885.1 Dipodomys ordii
TCTCCTTCTCCTACATCTGCTCTCATCTGCATCTGCATCTCTGCTTCTCCGGCTTCTCTTCTGCATCGTATCTGCATCTGCTTTTCCTTCTGCAGCTCTTCTGCATCTGCATCTACTTCTCCTTCTTCTGCTTGTCCTTCTGATTCTCCTTCTGCTTCTCCTTCTCGTTCTTCTGCTTATCCTACTGCTTCTCCTTCTGCTTCTGCTACAACGACTACTGCTTCTGTTCTTCTGTTTCTTCTGCTTCTACTTCTTATTTTGATTCTCTTTCTGCTTCTGCTTCTCCTTCTGCTTATCATTCTGCTTCTCCAGATTCTGCTTCTTCTACTAATCCTGCTTCAGGTTCTGCTTCTGCTTCTTCGGATTCTTATGCTTCTGCTTCTTCTACTTCCCCTCCTTCTCTTTCTGCTTCTCCTTCTGTTTCTGCTTGTCTTTCTGCTTTTCCTTCTGCTTCTGCTACTTCTCCTTCTTCTGTTTCTTCTTCTTCTGCTTCTCCTGCTTCTCGTTCTGCTTCTCTTCGTCTGCTTCTCTTTCTGCTTCTGCTTCTGCATCTCCTTCTGCTTGTGCTTGTCCTTATGCTTCTTCTACTACTTCTGTTTCTCCTTCTCCGTCTGCTACTGCTTCTTCTGCTTTTCCTGCTTCTCCTTCTGCTTCTCCTTCTGCTTCTCCTTCTGTTTCTCCTTCTCCTTCTTGTTCTTCTTCTTTTCCTTCTGCTTCTTCTTCTGCTTCTGCATCTTCAGCTTCTTCTGCTACTGCTTCTGCTTCTTCTGTTTCTTCTGCTTCTCCTTCTGCTTTTGCTTCTCTTTCTGCTTCTGCTTCTCCTTCTTCTTCTCCAGATTCTGCTTCTTCTGCTTCTCCTTCTGCTTCAGGTTCTTCTTCTGCTTCTTCGGCTTCTTCTGCTTCTATTTCTGCATCTCCTTCTGTTTCTGCTTCTCCTTCTGCTTCTGCTTCTTCTCCTTCTTCTATTTCTTCTCCTTCTGCTTCTCCCGCTTCTGCTTCTCCTTCTTCTCCTTCTGTTTCTCCTTATGATTATCCTTCTGCTTCTCCTTCTCCTCCTACTTCTGCTTCTCCTTCTGCATCTGCTTCTTCTTCTGCATCTTCTTCTGTTTCAATTTCTCATTCTTCTGCTTTTCATTCAGCTTCTGCTTCTCCTGCTTCTCCTTCTCCTGCTTCTCCTTCTCCTTTTCTTTCTGCTTCTGCTTATCCTTCTGTTTCCTCTACTCCAAATCCTTCTCTTTCTCCTTCTCCTTCTTCTGCTTCTGCTTCTCCTTCTGCTTCCTCTTCTGCTTCTTCTAATTTTCTCTTTCTTCTACTTCAGCTTCTGTTTATTCTGCTTCTCCTTCTGCTTCTGCTTCTCCTTCTGCTTCTGCTCTTCTCCTTCTTCTGTTTCTTCTGCTTCTGCTTCTCCTGCTTCTTCTGCTTCTGCTTCTCCTGCTTCTCCTTCTGGTTCAGGTTCTGCTTCTGCTTTTTCTGCATTTCTCCTTCTGCTTCTCCTGCTTCAGCTTCTTCTGCTTCTCCTGCTACTCTTTCTCCTTCTCCTTCTGCTTCTGCTTCTAATCTTCTCCTTCTTCTGTTTCTTCTGCTTCTGCTTCTCCTGATTCTTCTGCTTCTGCTTCTCCTTCTGCTGCTCCTTCGCCTTCTCCTTCTTCTGCTTCTCCCACTGATTCTGCTTCTTTTGCTTATTCTTTTTCTTCTGATTCTGCTTCTCCTGCTTCTGCTTCTTCTGCTTCTCCGTATG
>NW_012320055.1:0-1738 GCF_000151885.1 Dipodomys ordii
CGGTTACACAGTTAGGACACACCAGGGACACTGCGGGAAACAGCGGGGACACAGCTGGGACACAGCGGGACACAGCGGGACCCAGCGGGGACACAGCGGGACCCAGCGGGGACACAGCGGGGACACAGCGGGACACAGCAGGGGGCCACAACAGGGGACACAACGGGGACAGCGGGAAACACAACGGGACACAGTAGGACAAAGCGGGGACACAGCAAGGACACAAGGGGACAAAGCGGGACACAGCGGGGGACACAGCAGGGTACACAGAGGGACACAGCGGGGGACACAGAGGCACACAGCGGGACACACCATGGGACACAGCGGGGGACAGCGGGGACACAGCCGGACACAGCAGGACACAGCAGGACAAAGAGGGGACACAGTTGGGGACACAGCGGGACACAGCCTGGGACAGAGCTGGACACACCGTGGACACAGCAGGACACATCGAGACACAGCAGTGACAAAGCGGCTACACAGCGGGACACATCGGGACACAGCGGGACACAGCTGGGGACAGAGGGGACACACCGGTGGGCAACAGGGACACAGCAGGACAGCGCGGGGGTCACAGTGGGAAAAGCGGGGACACAGGGGGACACAGGGGGCGACACAGAGGGACACAGCGGGACACAGCGGGACAGAGCGGGGACACAGCGGGGACAAAGCGGGGGACACAGTGGGGCACACAGCGTTAAACAGCGGGGGACACAGCGGGACTCAGCTGGGGACACATCAAAGGACACAGCGGGTGACAGAGCGGGGGAAACAGCGGGAAACAGCGGGGGACACAGCGAGGACACAGCAGTACACAGCGGGATAGACAGAGGCAGACACAGCGGCACACATTGGGACACAGCGGGGACACAGCGGGACCCAGCGGGACCCAGCGGGGACACAGCGGGGGACACAGAGGCGGACACAGCAGAACACAGCGGGACACAGGGCGACACAGCGGGACACAGCGGGGACAAAGTGAGGACACAGTGGGACACAGCGGGGAACACAGCAGGGGAAACAACAGCGGGACATAGCGGGGGACACAGCATGGACACAGCAAGTCACAGCGGGGAAATAGTGGGGGACACAGCGGGGGACACAGCAGGATACAGAAGGACACAGCGAGGACACAGCGGGACACAGGAGGACACAGCGGGGACACAGCGGGGAGACAGCGGGGGACACAGTGGGACAAAGCGGGGACACAGAGGGACTCAGCGGTTACACAGCGAGGACACACCAGGGACACAGCGGAACACAGTGGAGACAAAGCGGGGACACAATGAGACACAGCGAGGATACAGCGGGACACAGCGGTGGACACAGCGGGGGACAGCGGTGACACACCGGCGGACAGCGGGGACACAGCGGGAAACAGCGGGGGACACAGCGGGACACAGTGGGGGACACAGCAGGGGACATAGCGGGACACAGCTGGGGACACAGCGAGGACACAGCGGGACACAGCGGGGGACACAGCGGGGGACAGCGGGGACAAACATGCAGACAGCGGGGACACAACGGGACACAGCGGGGGACATCGGGGACACAGCGGGACACAGCGGGACACAGCAGGGACACAGCGGGGACACAGAGGGTCACAGTAGGGACACAGTGTGGGACACAGCAAGGACACAGCGGGACACAGAGGGATACACAGCGAGGACACAGCGTGACACATGGGGACACAGCGGGGCACAGCGGGGACACAGAGAGGACACAGCGGGAAACATGA
>NW_012320056.1:0-1738 GCF_000151885.1 Dipodomys ordii
GCAACCATGGACAGGCACAGGCAGACAAGACCGCGGTGAAGATCAGGAGGCTGCTCGCTCGCTTCTTCCCTGGATAGTTCAGCTCAGAGGATGCTCGCTTCGCTCTTCCATGGTAGGTCAGCTCAGAGCCCTGGCACTTGCCAGGCTGCATCCCACCATTTTGAGTCATACCTCCCAGCCTTCTTTTTTCCGTGTGTATTTTGCACGCTATTATGCACAGACTGGCCCTGAACATTGAAATGCCCTGGATCTTAGCCTCCTGAGCAGCGAAGGCGGCAGGCATGTATCACCAGCACCCAGCTGGCATTTGTTATTTTTCAAGGTAGGGTCTCGCGTTATGTCCAGTTGGGCCTGGACTGTGAGCCTCCCATTTGCTGCCCTCCGTCACTGGAATGACAGGTGCACAACCCCGTGCCCAACCGCCGCTTGAGAGCCAGTCTTACGAACGTTTAATGCCTGAGCTGGCCTTCAACCAAAACCCCTGCCTTCTGCCTTGTGAGCTATTGTAGCTAGAGCCTGAGCCACCTCCCCTGGTATAGGACGTGGTTTCTGAAGTACAAGGCCCATCAGCGTCCTGTCCCTGGCCGACAACCTCTCCCAGACCCTGCATGGTGTCTCGGTATCCAGAAGAGAGCCTGGCACGGAGAGAATGATGGAGACGGCGGTGATGCCCGTCGTCATGGCTACGACAGAGGAAAAGCAAATGATGATAATAATGAATCATAACAACCTATATGTATGTGTATGTCAGAACTCTCACTCCCCACTCCCGGGTAGGTGAGGACTGACTGACTGAGTGAGTGACTGACCCGACCCGTGTTTTGCCCCTCCCGCCACCCCATCCACCTTGTCGACGGCGAACGTGCGCCATCTAGTGGTGGTTTTGTGAATTGCAGTTTTCTCTCATGAAATGCATGGGGGAAAAAAAAGAACAAACAAACCACGCACTGACTGACTGAGAAAACCGGCCCAGGCTGGCTGGCCCCGAGAGAGACTGCCTTCTTTTCAGAGAAGGGGTGGGGTGGGGATGATGATGTGCCTCGTTGGAGTATGGGGCCCATGCATAGGCAGGCAGGCAGGCAGGCAGGCTCGGAGTGGGACCGTTGTGTGTTGGAGCGCCAGTACAGTAGCTCAAGCTCCAGGATTGACTGGCAACTCGAGAGGAAAAGGAGGGAGGGAGTGCAGGCGGGCGGGCGGGCGAGAGAGAGAATTCAAACGAGAGAGAGAGAGAGACAGACAAACAGACAGACAGACAGACAGGCAGACAGACAGACAGACAGACAGAGACAAAGAGAGACACATAGAGAGAAATAGAGAAACAGAAACAGAGAGACAAGAGACAGAGACGTGGTGAATTGGTCCGGCTGGACTACATACATGCTCTGTCGCGTCCGATCTTTGAGTTTCCTCAAAGATGCACGCACGCACACACACAGATACACTGAGATGTCCTCTGCCCCCTCTTCTCTCCTCTCCAATTCCCCCGCCCCTGCCCCCCTCCCGCCCCGTCAGGCACCAGAAATGAGATCCCTCCCCTTCGCCTATTGCGTCAATTACAAACAAAAGGCAGCGTGAGATTCAAGCAAATTTGTTTTATTTTGTTCCGAGGGTAGGGTTGTGGATTTTGGTGGGCGAGGGGGTCGGAGGTCGTGGTCGGGGTCGAGTAATCGCCTGCGGGGGGGTGAGGATGGACGGTTACGCCACCTGCATGGATGGCTCGCGTTCTCCTCTGGCTGTC
>NW_012320057.1:0-1738 GCF_000151885.1 Dipodomys ordii
TGTCCCCCGCTGTGTCCCTGCTGTGTCCCCCGCTGTCTCCCCGCTGTGTCCCGCTGTGTTCCCCACTGTGTCCCCCGCTGTGTCCCCCACTGTGTCTCCGTTGTGTCCCCCGCTGTGTCCTCGCTGTGTCCCCCGAAGTGTCAATGCTGTGTCCTGGCTGTGTTCCTCTTTGTCCCGCTGTGTCCCCCGTAGTGTCCCCCGCTGTGTCCCCAATTTGTGCCCAGCTGTGTCCAGCTATGTCCCGCTGTGTCCCGCTGTGTCCCCGCAGTGTCCCCCGCTGTGTCCCGCTCTTTCCCAGCTGTGTCCCCGCTGTGTCCCCCTCTGTGTCCCCACTGTGTCCTTCTGTGCCCCTCGCTATGTCCCAGCTGTGTCCCACTGTGTTCCCGCTCTGTCCCCCGTTGTGTCCCTCTGTGTCCGCACTGTGTCTCGCTGTCCCCGCTGTGTCCCCCTATGTCCCGCTGTGTCCGGCTTGTCCCTCGCTGTGTCCCGCTGTTTCCCCGCTGTGTCCCGCGCTCTGTCCCGCTGTGTCCCCCGCTGTGTCCTCAGCTGTGTCCCGCTGTGTCCCCCACTGTGTCCTCCGTTGTGTCCCTCTGTGTCCCCCGCTGTGTCCTGCTGTGTCCTGCTGTGTCCCGCTGTTTCCCGCTGTGTCCCTCTGTGTCCCGTTGTGTCCTCGCTGTGTCCCCGCTGTGTCCCCGCTGTGTCCCCTGTTGTGTCCACTCTGTGTCCCAGCTGTGTCAGACTGTGTCCCGCTGTGTCCTCGCTGTGTCCTCCGCTGTGTCCCACTGTGTCCTCCGCTGTGTCTCACGCTGTGTCCCCCTGTGTCCCCTGATGTGTCCCGCTGTTTCCTGCTGTGTCCCGCTGTGTCCCGCTGTGTCCCTCTGTGTCCTCGCTGTGTCCCCGCTGAGTCCCGCTGTGTACCCCGCTGTGTCCAGCTGTGTCCTCGCTGTGTCCCTCTGCGCCCCGCTGTGTTCTCGCTGTGTCCCCGCTGTGTCCCCCTGTGTACCGCGCTCTGTCCAGCTGTGTCCCCGCTGTGTCCCGCTGTGTCCCGCTGTGTCCTCCGCGGTGTCCCGCGCTGTGTCCCGCTGTGTACCCCGCTGTGTCCTGCTTTGTCCCCGCTGTGTCCCACTGTGTCCCCCTCTGTGTCCCACTGTGTCCCCCGCTGTGTCCAGATGTGTCCCCCCTGTGTCCCCCGCTGTGTCACGCTTTGTTCCTGCTGTATCCCCCGCTGTGTCCCCCGCTGTGTCCTGCTGTGTCCCCCGATGTGTCCCCTCTGTGTCCACCGCTGTGTCCCCGCTGTGTCCCGCTGTGTCCCTGCTGTGTCCGGCTGTGTCCCCCGCTGTGTCCCCCCTGTGTCCCCTCTGTGTCCACCGCTGTGTCCCGCTGTGTCCCTCGCTGTGTCCCCGCTGTCCCCTGCTGTGTCCCCGCTGTGTCCCCCGTTGTGTCCCTCTGTGTCCGCACTGTGTCCCGCCGTGTCCCTGCTGTGCCCCCTATGTCCCGCTGTGTACAGCTGTGTCCACGGCTGTGTCCCTCGCTGTGTCCCCAACTGTGTCCTCCGGTGTGTCCCGCTGTTTCCCGCTGTGTCCCTCTGTGTCCCGTTGTGTCCTCGCTGTGTCCCCGCTTTGTCCCCTGCTGTGTCCCCGCTGTCTCCCCGCTGTGTCAGACTGTGTCCCGCTCTGTCCTCGCTATGTCCTCCGCTGTGTCCCACTGTGTCCCCCGCTGTGTCCAGATGTGTCCCCTC
>NW_012320058.1:0-1738 GCF_000151885.1 Dipodomys ordii
CTCTTTCTGCTTCTCCTGCTGCTTTTCCTTCTCCTGCTCCTTCTTCTGCTTCTCTTTCTGCTTCTCATTCTGTTTCTCCTTCTCCTTCTCGTTCTTCTGCTTTTCCTTCTGCTTCTCCTTCTGCTTCTACATCTTCTGCTACTGTCTCTTCTTCTTCTGTTTCTTCTGCTTCTCCTTATGCTTCTCCTTTTGCTTTTGCTTCTCTTTCTGCTTCTGCTTCTCCTTCTGCTTCTCCTTCTGCTTCTCCAGATTCTGCTTCTTCTGCTTCTCCTGTATCTCCTTATGCTTCAGGTTCTGCTTCTGCTTCTTTGGCTTCTTCTGCTTCTGCTTCTCCTGCTGCTGCTTCTTCTGCTGCTCCTGCTTCTATTTCTGCTTTTCCTTCTGTTTCTGATTCTCCTTCTGCTTCTGCTTCTTCTCCTTCTTATGTTTCTTCTGCTTCTGTTTCTCCTGCTTCTGCTTCTCCTGCTTCTCGTTGTGCTTCTCTTTCTGATTCTTTTTCTGCTTCTCCTTCTCTTTCTTCTGCTTCTCCTTCTGCTTCTCCTTCTGCTTCAATTTCTCCTTCTGCTTCTCATTCTGCTTCTGCGTCTTCTGTTTCTTCTGCTTCTGTTTCTTCTGCTTCTCCTGCTTCTCGTGCTGCTTCTCCTTCTGCGTCTCGTTCTGCTTCTGCTTATCCTTTTGCTTCTCCTACTCCTAATCCTTCTCTTTCGCCTTCTCCTTCTTGTTCTTCTGCTTGTCCTGGTGCTTCTGCTTCTGCTTATTCTACTATTTCTGTTTCTTCTGCTTCTGCTTTAGATTGTGCTTCTTCTGTTTCTCCTTCTGCTTCAGATTCTGCTTCTGCTTCTTCGGCTTCTCCTGTTTCTTCTGCTTCTGCTTCTCCTGCTTCTCTTTCTGCTTCTCCTTCTGCTTCTCCTTCTGCTTCTGCTTCTGCTCTTCTCCTTCTTCTGTTTCTTTTGCTTCTGTTTCTTCTGCTTCTTCTTCTTCTGTTTCTTCTGATTCTACTTCTGCTTCTCCTTCTTCTCCTTCTCTTTCTGCTTCTTCTGATTCTCCTGCTTCTCCTTCTTGTTCTCCTTCTGTTTCTGCTTCTCTTTCTGCTTCTGCTTCTCCTTCTGCTGCTGCTTCTCCTTCTCCTTCTTCTGCTTCTCTCACTGCTTCTGCTTCTGCTTCTTTTGCTTATTCTTTTTCTTCTGCTTCAGCTTCTCCTGCTTCTGCTTCTTCTCCTTCTACTGCTTCTCCTTATATTTCTCCTTATGCTTCTCCTTATGCTTCTCCTTATGCTTCTCCTTATGCTTCTTCTTCTTCTTCTTCTTCTTCTTCTTCTTCTTCTTCTTCTTCTTCTTCTTCTTCTTCTTCTTCTTCTTCTTCTTCTTCTTCTCTTTCTTCTGCTTCTTCTTTTCCTCCCTCTTCTGCTTCTACTGCTTCTCTTTCTGCTTCTTGTCCTTCTCCTGTTTCTTCTCCTTCTGCTTCTCATGCTTCTGCTTCTTCTGATTTTTCCTGCTTCTCCTTCTTCTTCTCCTTCTGCTTCTGCTCCTTCTCCTTCTTCTGTTTCTTCTACTTCTGCTTCTACCGCATGTGCATCTACTGCTTCTCCTGCTTCTCGTTCAGCTTCTCTTCGTCGGCTTCTCTTTCTATTTCTGCTTCTGCTTCTTCTGAATCTGATTCTTCTCCTTCTTCATCCTCTTTCTGCATCTGCGTCTTCTGCATTTCCTGCTTCTCCTTCTAGAACTCCTTCTGCTTGTGC
>NW_012320059.1:0-1738 GCF_000151885.1 Dipodomys ordii
TAAGCAGAAGCTGATTGAGAAGGTGAATGAGAAAGGAGATGTAGGAGAAAGCAGATGAATCTGTAGCAGGAGAAGCTGTAGCATAAGAATCATATGTAAGGAGTAGAAGCAGAAGGAGATGCAGTATACTGAAGTATGAGCAGTAATATAAGCAGGAGAAGCAGTTTAAGCAGCAGCAGGAGAAGCAGAAGAAGATGAAGCAGAAGTAGATCCTGAAGCAGATGGAGAAGCAGGAGAAGCAGAAGAAGCATTATCTGGAGAAGCAGAATGAGAATCAGTTTCAGTAAGAGAAGCAAATGCTGATTGAGAAGCAGAAGGGGAAGCAGAAGAAACTGAAGAAGCAGAGGCAGTAGCAGAAGAAGCAGAAGATTCAGAAGCAGAAGCAGAAGGAAAAGCAGAAGAACGAGAAGGAGAAGGAGTAGGAGAAACAGAAGGAGAAGCAGAAAGAGAAGCAGAAGAAGGAGCAGGAGAAGGAAAAGCAGCAGGAGAAGCAGAAAGAGCAGCAGAAGGAGAAGCAGAAGCAGAAGCAGAAGTAGAAGCAGAAGAAGGAGAAGGAGAAGCAGAAGGAGAAACATAAACAGAAGGAGAAGCAGGAGAAACAGAAGCAGGAGAAGCAGAATCAAAAGAAATAGAAGAAGGATAAGAAGCAGAAGCAGAAAGAGAAGCAGAAACAGAAGGAGAAGCAGAAATAGAAGCAGAAGAAGCTGAAGAAGCAGAAGCAGAACCTGAAGCAGAAGAAGCAGAATCTGGAGAAGAAGGAGAACCAGAAGGAGAAGCAGAAGCAGAAGGAGAAGGATAAGCAGGAGAAGCAGAAGAAGCAGAAGCGGGAGAAGCAGAAGAAGAAGAAGAAACAGAAGAAGGAGAAGGAGCAGAAGGAGAAGCAGAAGCAGAAGGAGAAGCAGAAAGAGAAGCAGAAGAAGCAGAAGAAGCAGTAGCAGGTGAAGCAGAAGCAGAAGAAACAGAAGAAACCGAAGAATCAGAAGGAGAACCTGAAGCAGAAGGAGAAGCAGAAGCAGCAGAAGCTGGAAAAGCAGAAGCAGAAGAAACCGAACAAGCAGAAGAAGCAGAAGTAGAACGAGAAGCAGAAGAAGAAGGAGAAAGAGAAGGAGTGGGAGTAGGAAGAGCAGAAGCAGAATAAGAAGCAGAAAGAGAAGCAGAAGAAGAAGCAGAAGGAGAAACAGAAGAAGCAGAAGCAGGAGAAGCAAAAGCAGAAGCAGAATGAGAAGCACAAGAAGGAGAAATTGAAGGAGAAGGAGGAGACGGAGAAGCAGAAGGAGAAGTAGGAGAAGCAGAAGAAGAAGAAGCAGGAGAAGCAGAAACAGAAGAAACAGAAGGAGAAGAGCAGAAGCAGAAGGAGAAGCAGAAGAAGCAGAAGCTGAAGCAGAAGAAGAAGAAACAGAAAAAGCAGAAGAAGCAGAAGAAGAAGCAGCAGGAGAAGCAGAAGAAGAAGAAGGAGAAGGAGAAAGAGAAGGATTAGGAGTAGGAGAAACAGAAGGATAAGCAGAAGCAGAAAGAGAAGGAGAATGAGAAGGAGAAGCAGAAGAAGCAGAAGCAGGAGACGCAGAAGCAGAAGAAACCTAGGAAGGAGAAGAAGCAGAAGGAGAAGCAGAAACAGAAGGAAAAGCAGAAAGAGAAGCAGGAGAAGCAGAAGAAGCAGCAGCAGGAGAAGCAGAAGCAGAAGAAGCCGAAGAAGCAGAAGCAGAACCTGAAGCAGAAGGAGAAGCAGGAGAAGCAGAAG
>NW_012320060.1:0-1738 GCF_000151885.1 Dipodomys ordii
ACGCCCAGTAACGATCCGGAGTGGTAGCAATAATATTTTGACATTCAATATGGAGGTAGATGTAGCAGCGGAGGCCGTTGTTTCATCAGAAAGTTGTTTAAGATGATCTTTAGTCCGCTTATCAGATGTAGTATGCGGTGCAGGAGTAGCTCGTTTCTTCAGTAGTTGGATCAATCGCAGAAGTAGCAGTCGAAGCTGAACCAGAAGAAGAAGAAGAAGAAGAAGGAGAAGACGAAGATGAAGAAGAAGAAGAAGAAGAAGAGGAAGAAGAAGAAGAAGAGGAAGGAGAAGAAGAAGAAGAAGAAGAAGAAGAAGAAGAAGAAGAAGAAGAAGAAGAAGAAGAAGAAGAAGAAGAAGAAGAAGAAGAAGAAGAAGAAAGAGAAGAAGGAGAAGGAGCAGAAGGAGAAGCAGAAGCAGAAGGAGAAGCAGAAAGAGAAGGAGAAGAAGCATTAGCAGGAGAAGCAGAAGCACAAGAAACAGAAGAAGCTGAAGAAGCAGAAGCAGGACCTGAAGCAGAAGAAACAGAACAAGCAGAAGAAGCAGTAGCAGAAGCAGAACGATAAGCAGAAGAAGAAGAAGGAGAAGGAGAAAGAGAAGGATTAGGAGTAGGAAGAGCAGAAGGAGAATCAGAAACAGAACGAGAAGCAGAAGGAGCAGCAGAAGGAGAAGCAGAAGGAGAAGCAGAAGAAGCAGAAGCAGAAGCAGAAGAAGCAGCAGAAGGAGAAGCAGAAGCAGAAGAAGATGCAGAAGGAGAAGCAGGAGAAGCAGAAGAAGCAAAAGCAGAAGGAAAAGCAGAAGTAGGAGAAGGATAAGGAGAAGGAAGGGCAGCAGAAGCAATAGGAGAAGCAGAAGCAGAATGAGAAGCAGAAAGAGAAGCAGTAGAAGCAGAAGAAGCAGGAAAAGCAGAAGCAGAAGAAAGAGAAGAAGAAGAAGAAGAAGAAGAAGAAGAAGAAGAAGAAGAAGAAGAAGAAGAAGAAGAAGAAGAAGAAGAAGAAGAAGAAGAAGAAGAAGAAGAAGAAGAAGGAGAAGAAGAAGAAGACGAAGGAGAAGACGAAGAAGAAGAAAAAGAAGAAGAAGAAGAAGCATAAGGAGAAACATAAGGAGAAGCAGTAGAAGCAGAAGAAGCAGGAGCAGGAGAAGCAGAAGCAGAAGAAAAAGAATATGCAGAAGAAGCAGAAGCAGAAGCAGGGGGAGAATCAGAAGAAGGATAAGGAGAAGGAGCAGCAGAAGGAGAAGCAGAAGCAGAATGAGAAGCAGAAACAGAAGGAGAACAAGAAGGAGAAGCAGGAGAATCAGAAGAAGCAGAAGTAGAAGCAGAAAGAGAAGGAGAAGAAGGAGAAGCAGAAGTAGCATCAGAAGAAACAGAAGAAGAAGAAGCAGAAGAAACAGAAGCAAAAGAAACAGAAGAAGGACAAGAGCAGAAGCAGAAGCAGAAGGAGAAGCAGAAGCAGAAGGAGAAGCAGGAGAAGCAGAAGAAGCAGGAGAAGCAGAAGCAGAAGAAACAGGCGAAGCCGAAGAAGCAGAATCATAATCTGAAGCAGAAGGAGAAACAGAAGAAGCACAATCTGAAGCAGAAGCAGAAGAAACAGTAAGAGTAGAATAAGCAGAAGCAGAAGCACCAGGAGAAGCAGAAGAAGAAGAAGGAGAAGGCGAAAGAGAAGGATTAGGAGTAGGAGAAGCAAAAGGATAAGCAGAAGCAGAAAGAGACGCAGAATGAGAAGCAGCACGAGAAGTAGGA
>NW_012320061.1:0-1738 GCF_000151885.1 Dipodomys ordii
ATAATATAGTATACATAATCTTATTTTAATAATAGTATATATGTATAACCTTTTAACTATTTTAATAATAGTGTATATAACCTTTAAATATAGTGTATATGTATAACATTATTCACATTACACTTTTTCTTTGGTTTTTGTTGTTGCTGCTATTTTTGAGTGTGCTAGTGTTAGTGCCTGTGCACTGTCCCTAAGATAATTTTCCCTCATGTCTGGTGCTCTACCACTTGAGCCACAGCTCCACTTCTGGCTTTTCTGCTGATTGCTAATCCTATAATGGTAAATTGATTAAAAGCCTGTTTCTAAGTTGCAATATTCTAGTTGTATGCATGTATTCAAATGCATTTCTTAAAATTCATGTAATTCTTAGAAACTCTAATATTACATTTTATATTATATATTATTGCATTGCATAAGTTATATTATTAGTTCTTAAAGATTCTAATATTATATACTTCTTTTATTACCACTGATATATCTAGTTTGACTTTGTTGTTGTTGGTGGTGGTGGTCTTGGCCCTGAACTCTGGGCCTGGGAGCTGTCCCTCAGCTCTTCAGCTCAAGGCTAGTGCTCTACCATTTGAGCCACAGCTCTACTTCTAGCTTTCTGCTGGTTAATTGAAAATAAGAGTCTCATGGACTTTCCTAACTGAGCTGACTTTGAACCACAAACCTCAGATCTCAGCTTCCTGAGTAGCTGGGATTAAATGTGTGAACCATCAGTTCCTGCCTCGTGTGATTTTCTGTGGATTTTTCTCTTCCCCAACTCCATTGACTGGATCAGCGCCTTCTTAGACCCATGACCACATGTCAAGACTACCAAGTTCCAGATGCCAATGTATGGTATGGAATTTGGTCTCAACTCTGATATAAAGCAGCAAAGCAGGAGGAAGGTGGCTTTGTAGTCAACCTGACTCAGGTTTAAACCCTTGCACTGACACATAATCTTCTAAATAACCTTGAGCCGGTTATTTTACAGTTCTCTGGCTTCTTGAAATAAAATTAATCACACTGAGTTATTGGTTTTATGGCTTGTTTAAAGATAGTTGATGGATGTGAAGGGTAAACAAAGGAGGAGGCTGCAATGCTTGATAAGAAATGTACGCATTATCCTGCCCATGTAATTGTAACTCCTCTGTACAGCATAAATAAATAAAATAAAATAAAATAAAAATTAAATAAAATTAAAAAAAGATAGTTGACAATGCAAAGTAATGCTTAAGCCTAACCTTGTTCTGCCACTTTTTAATTCCTCAACCTGAAGCATGAATTATTCTGTATCTAGACTCCTTCATTCTCAAAATGAAGACACTCATTGTGATTTCTCATAGAACTTTGGAAAGACTAAAAATGGTGTGTGTGTGGGAGTGGGGGTGAGGCCAGTTGAGACTCATGTGTGTCTGTGTGTCTCTGTGTTTCTGTGTACTAGGGCTTGAACTCAGGTCCTACCCACTGTCTCTTCTTAGCTTTTCCCTCAAGACTGGTACTCTACCAGTTGAGCCGCACCTCCACTTCTGGGTTTTTGATAGTCTCACAGACTTTCTTGTCTAAGCTGGCTTCAAACCTAAATCCTCACATGTCAACCTCCTGAATAGTTAAGAGAGATTACAGGTGAGCAATTGCCACCCAGATTGGTAGGATTAAAACTTTGCTTTACAACATTTGGAACATGTTAAGTGAACACTTGATGTTTTAGTTATTTATTTTCCACAAAATTTGTCTCAAGTTTCTAGCATTA
>NW_012320062.1:0-1738 GCF_000151885.1 Dipodomys ordii
CGGGAAAACATCGGGGGACACAAGCGGGACACAGCGGGACACAGCGGGGACAAAGCGGGGACAAAGCCGGGACACAGCAGGATACAGCGGGACTAACGGGACACAGCTGGACACAGCGGGACACAGCAGGGGACTCAGCGGGGGACAGCGGGGACACAGCCGGACACAGCAGGACACAGCAGGAAACAGCGGGGACACAGCGAGGACACAGCGGGACACAGGGGGTACACAGCAGGGCACAGCGGGACACAGTGGGTAACACAACTGGACACAGCGGGGGACACAGCGGGACACAGCGCGGGACAAAGCGGGACACAGTGGGGACAGAGAGGGACACAGCGGGGACACAGCCGGGACACAGTGGGGACACAGCGGGGGACACCGCAGGACACAGGGGGACACAGCGGGATACAAAGGGGGACCCAGTGTTACACAGCGGGGACCCAGCGTTATACAGCGGGGACAGAGCAGGGGACACAGCAGGACACAGAAGGGAACATAGTGGGCACACAGAGCGACACAGCGGGGGACACAGCGGGACAAAGCGGGACACAGCGGGGACACAGCGGGACACAGCAGCCACATAGCGGAACACAGCGGGGGACACAGCGGGACACAGCCTGGGACAGAGCGGGACACAGCGTGGACACAGCAGTGACAAAGCGGCGACACAGCGGGACACATCGGGACACAGCGGGGGACAGCGGGGGACAGCGGGGACACAGAGGGACACAGCGGGGACACACCGGGGACAAAGTGGGACACACCGGAGACACAGCGGGAACCCAACGGGACACAGCGGGGGACATCGGGGACACAGCGGGACAAGGCGGGACACAGCAGGGACACAGCAGGGACACAGCGGGTCACAGCAGGGACATAGTGGGGGACACAGCGAGGACACAGCGGGACACAGAGGGATACAAAGAGAGGACACAGCGTGACACATGGGGACACAGTGGGACACAGCGGGGGACACAGAGAGGACACAGCGGGACACAAATGGGGACACAGAAAGGACACAGCGGGACACAGCGGGAAAGAGCGGGACACAGCGGGGGACACAGCCGGGGACACAGCGGGGTACAGCGGCACACAGTGGGGACACAGCGGTGGACACAGCGGGGGACACAACGGGTGACACAGCGGGACACAGTGGGGTACACAAAGGGACACAGCGGGGGACACTGTAGCGGACACAGTGGGACTTATCGGGACACAGCGAGACACAGAGGGGAACACAACGGGGGACACAGCGGGACAGAGCGGAGAAATAGTGGGGGACACAGCGGGGGACACTGCGGGATACAGAAGGACACAGCGAGGACACAGCGGGACCCAGGAGGACACGGCGGAGACACAGCGGGGGACACAGTGGAACACAGCTGAGGATACAGCGAGGACGCAGCAGGGACACTGCGGGACACAGCGGGTCACAACGGGGAAATAGTGGGGGACACAGCAGAGGACACAGCGGGATACAGAAGGACACAGCGAGGACACAGCGGGGACAAAGGTTGACACTGCGGGACACAGTGGGACACAGCGTGGACACAGAGGGACATAGAGGTTACACAGCCAGGACACAACAGGGACACAGCGGAACACAGCGGCACACAGAGGGGACACAGCGGGACACAGCGGGACCCAGCGGGGACACAGCGGGAACACAGCGGGACACAGCGGGGGACACAGAGGCGGACACAGCAGGACACAGCGGGACACAGCGGCAGACAGC
>NW_012320063.1:0-1738 GCF_000151885.1 Dipodomys ordii
TCACGGATACACAGAGAGGACACAGCGTGACACATGGGGACACAGCGGACACAGCGGGTGACCCAGCGAGGACACAGCGGGACACAAATGGGGACACAGCAAGGACACAGCAGTACACAGCGGGACAGAGCAGGACACAGCCGGGGACACAGCCTGGGACACAGCGGGATACAGCAGGGAACACAGCGGGGACACAGCGGGACACAGCGGAGACAAAGCGGGGACACAGTGAGACACAGCGAGGACACAGCGGGACACAGTGGAGGACATAGCGGGGGACAGCAGGAAACAGCGGTGACTCACCGGCGAACAGCGGGGACACAGCGGGACACAGCGGGACACAGCGGGGGACAGCGGGGACACATATGCGGATAGTGGGGACACAACGGGACACAGCGGGACACAGCGGGACACAGCGGGACAATGCGGGGACACAGCAGGGACACAGCGGATCACAGCCAGGACTCAGTGGGGAACACAGCGAGGACACAGCGGGACACAGAGGATACACAGAGAGGACACAGTGTGACACATGGGGACACAGCGGGACACAGCGGGTGACCCAGCGAGGACACAGCGTGACACAAATGGGGACACAGCAAGGACACAGCAGGACACAGCGGGAAAGAGCGGGACACAGCCGGGGACACAGCCGGGGACACAGCGGGACACAGCAGGGGACACAGCGGGACACAGTGTGGACACAGCGGGACACAGCGGGACACATCTGGCGACACAGCAGGACACAGCGGGACACAGCACGGACACAGCGGGACACAGCGGGACACAGTGGGACACAGCGGGGACACAGCAGAAGACACAGCGTGAACCGTGGGGGACACAGCGGGACACAGCGGGGACTCACCGGGGGACACAGCGGGGGACAAACTGGGACACCACGGGACACAGTGGGAAACAGCGGGACACAGCGGGGACACTGCGGGAACATAGCGGGACACAGCGGGGTACATAGTGTGACACAGCAGTGGACACAGCGGGGACACAACGGGACACAGCGGGGGACACAGCGAGGACACAGTGGGTCACAGCGGGACACAGCGTGGGACAAAGCAGGAGACAGCGGGGGACACAGCGAGGACACAGCTGGACACAGCGGGGTACACAGCGGGACAGAGCGTGGGACACAGAAGGGTACACAGCGGGACACAGAGAGAAACACAACGAGGTCACAGCGGGGGCCAAAGCAGGACAACACGGGACACAGTGTGACACAGTGGGACACAGCGGAGACACTGCAGGGGCACAGCGGGAGAAAGCGGGCGACATAGCGGGACACAGCGGGGCACAGCGGGGGACACAGTGGGGACACAGCGGGGGACACAGCGGGACACAGCGGGTCACAGCCGGGGATACTACGGGACACAGCGGGGGACACAGAGGGGTACACAATGGGACACAGCCGGGAACACAGCGCGGACACAGCAGGACACACCGGGACACAGCGTCAATACAGCGGGGACAGAGCGGGTCACAGCAGGGACACAGCGGGACACAGCGGGGGACACAGCGGGACACAGCGGGGACACAGCAGGACACAGCAGGCCACAGCAGGGGACACAGCGGAACACAGCTTGGGACACAGCGAGGACAAAGCGGGACACAGCGGGACAAAGTGGGGACACAGCAGGGACACAGCAGGGACACAGCGGGGGACACAGCGGGGTACACAGCGGGACACAACGGGGAACACAGCGAGGACACAGCGGGACCCAGCTGA
>NW_012320064.1:0-1737 GCF_000151885.1 Dipodomys ordii
GGCTCCAATCCTGCATTTTGGCAAGATAAACTATAAATCAAAACCAAATGGCCGAAAAACTCATCAAATTATAGGGTTATGGTGCGCTGGGCGCGCGCGTGCGGTTCTGGTATCTCAGTTCTTTAAGTCTATCCTATGGGTTTAATTTAGTTGTGCATGTATATATCACATATTATATAAATACACGGAGAGATGGGAATTTATACATATATCCATGATGCATAAATGAATATCTATAATATATTTATTACACACACACACCCACACACACACGCCATGTACATAGATAAAGCCAAAAGTGGAGCTCTGGTTCAAGTGATAGACTGCTAGACTTGAGCCAAAAAAGCTGAGTGGCTGAGTGACAGTGCCTTGACTTCAAGTCCCAGGATTGCCCACCTCCCCATAAAAAGGAGAAAAAGGAGAGGGGGAGGAAACACAAAGAAAGAAAGAAAGAAAGAAAGAAAGAAAGAAAGAAAGAAAGAAAGAAAGAAAGAAAGAAAGAAAGAAAGAAAGAAAGAAAGAAAGAAAGAAAGAAAGAAAGGAAGAAAGGAAGGAAGGAAGGAAGGAAGGAAGGAAGGAAGGAAACAAGCATTAATGATCTGTTTTCCTTATCTGTAAAGAAATACCCCCAAACATCTAGAATTGGATTGGAGCAAAGATTAAACAACTATCTGTGCATAATTCAGTTGCCACATCCCCCCCCCCACTTTAACCCTGAAAACACCAATGAAGTCAGGAGCTGTGTGGTTCTCTCTGTGTGGTTCTCTCTGTCTGTCTGTCTGTGTCTGCCTTTTTTTTGGTCAGGTTGTCTGGTTGCCTGGTTGCCTGCTTGCTTACTCCATAAAACTCCACCCGAGTGACTCCTCCAGAAATTCTTATTCAATGATCGAAATCAAGGGTCCTAAGGGAAGAGTCCCTACATAGAAGGGTAAAAAGTCACTAACCCTCACCTGTGTTTGGTGACAAGAAGAACTCCATACCAATCGTCTACCTTAATACATGAGGGCAGGGCAGGGAAGGAATAAGTTTATTCAGGTGATCTAGTCAGTCACACTAATGGGTCTCTAGGGCTTCCCCTCCCTGTGTCCCTCAGTCTGTCTGTCTGTCTCGCGCGCTCGTGTGTGCGTGCGTGTGTGTGTGTGTGTATGTGTGTGTGTGTGTGTGTGTCCGTCCGTCTGTTTGTTGATTCAGAGGAATCTAGTTGGACTTGTGGATCTCTCGTTCCCCCTCCATCTCTTTCCTTGTGTGTGTGTCTTTCTGTCGGTCTCTGGGTCTCTGTCTCTGTCTGTGTGTCTGTCTCTCTTTGTGTCTGTCTCTGTCTGTCTCTCCTCTCTGTCTCTCTGTCCTCTCCCATCAGCCCCGCCCCTTGCTTTTCCTTGTGGACTCCAGGAAGAAATGTATTTCATTCCCAGCAGGGCTCTGCTTACTCTGCCTGCCAGCCTGGAACCCACCTGCCAGCGGCAACTTCTTCCTTGGTGTCCCAGAAGGAAGGAGGGAGCAGGAACCGGTGTCCCAAAAGAGACTCTTATCTCCAATGAATCGCACACCCTGCTTGCTGGGCCGCCCGCCCGCCTGCCTTGTCAACCCACACAGAACATGAAAGCCCACATGAGCTCAAGAACATGCAAAGATTCAGTGTAGAGGCTTCTCATTTTGAACGTGGACACTTGGTCTGTAAACAAGATGGATGCCGCCGCTGCCGCTGCTGCCATTTAGGCCCGAATTTGTAGGGAAGCT
>NW_012320065.1:0-1737 GCF_000151885.1 Dipodomys ordii
TCACTTATTCTGCTTCTTCAGATTCTGCTTCTTCTGCTTCTCCTGCTGCTCCTTCTGCTTCAGGTTCTGCTTCTGCTTCTTCACTTTCTTATGCTTCTGCTTCACCTGCTTCTGCTTCTTCTGCTTTCCCTCCTTCTCTTCCTGCTTCTCCTTCTGTTTCTGCTTCTCCTTCTGCTTCTGCTTCTTGTCCTTCTTGTGTTTCTTCTGCTTCTGCTTCTCAAGTTTCTGCATGTCCTGCTTCTCCTTCTGCTGCTCTTACTGCTTCTCCTGCTGCTTTTCCTTCTCCTGCTCCTTCTTCTGCTTCTCTTTCTGCTTCTCCTTCTGTTTCTCCTACTCCTTCTCCTTCTCGTTCTTCTGCTTTTCCTTCTGCTTCTCCTTCTGCTTCTGCATCTTCTGCTACTGCCTCTGCTTCTTCTGTTTCTTTTGCGTCCCCTTCTGCTTCTCCTACTGCTTTTGCTTCTCTTTCTGCTTCTGCTTCTCCTTCTGCTTCTCCAGATTCAGCTTCTTCTGCTTCTCCTGCTTCTCATTCTGCTTCAGGTTCTGCTTCTTCTTCTTCGGCTTCTTCTGCTTCTGCTTCTCCTGCTGCTGCTTCTTCTGCTTCTCCTGCTTCTCTTTCTGCTTTTCCTTCTGTTTCTGCTTCTCCTTCTGCTTCTGCTTCTTATCCTTCCTATGTTTCTTCTGCTTCTGCTTCTCCTGCTTCTGCTTCTCCTGCTTCTCGTTGTGCTTCTCTTTCTACTTCTCCTTCTCCTTCTCCTGCTTCTGCTTCTCCTTCTGCTTCTGCTTCTCCTTCTGCTTCTGCTTCTGCTTCAATTTCTACTTCTGCTTCTCATTCTGCTCCTGCGTCTTCTGTTTCTTCTGCTTCTCCTGCTTCTGCTTCTCCTGCTTCTCCTACTTCTCGTGCTGCTTCTCCTTCTGCGTCTCTTTCTGCTTCTGCTTATCCTTTTGCTTCTCCTACTCCTAATCTTTCTCTTTCGCCTTCTCCTTCTCTTTCTTCTGCTTCTCCTGCTTCTCCTTCTGCATCTTCTTCTGCTTCTGCTTCTCCTTCTGCTGCTTCTTCTGCTTCTGCTTATCCTTCTTCTGCTTCTCCCTCTGATTCTGCTTCTTATGCTTATTCTTTTTCTTCTGCTTCTGCTTCTCCTTCTTCTGCTTCTTCTGCTTCTACTGCTTCTCCTTCTCCTTCTTCTTCTTCTTCTTCTTCTTCTTCTTCTTCTTCTTCTTCTTCTTCTTCTTCTTCTTCTTCTTCTTCTTCTTCTTCTTCTCTTTCTGCTGCTTCTGCTTTTCCTGCTTCTGCTTTTCCTGCTTCTTCTTCTTCTACTGCTTCTCTTTCTGCTTCTCATTCTGCTTCTGCTTCTTCTTCTGCTTCTCCTATTGCTTCTGCGGCTCTTCCTTCTCCTTCTCCTACTTCTGCTTCTCCTTCTGCTTCTGCTTTTTCTGCTTTTCCTGCTTCTCCTTCTGCATCTTCTTCTGCTTCTGCTTCTCCTTCTGCTTCTCCTTCTTCATCTTCTGCTTCTCCTTCTGCTTCTCCTTCTGTTTCTCCTTCTCCTTCTCGTTCTTCTGCTTTTACTTTTGCTTCTCCTTCTGCTTCTGCTGGAACTGCTACTGCTTCTGCTTCTTCTGTTTCTTCCGTTTCTCCTTCTCCTTTTGATTCTCTTTCTGCTTCTGCTTCTCTTTCAGCTTCTCATTCTGCTTCTCCATATTCTTCTTCTTCTGCTTCTCCTGCTTCTCCTTCTGCTTCAG
>NW_012320066.1:0-1737 GCF_000151885.1 Dipodomys ordii
CTGCTTCTCCTTCTGCTTCTCCAGATTCTGCTTCTTCTGCTTCTCCTGCTTCTCCTTCTGATTCAGGTTCTGCTTCTGCTTCTTCTGCTTCTCCTGCTGCTGCTTCTTCTGCTTCTCCTGCTTCTCTTTCTGCTTTTCCTTCTGTTTCTGCTTCTCCTTCTGCTTCTGCTTCTTCTCCTTCTTCTGTTTCTTCTGCTTCTGCCTCTCCTGCTTATCGTTCTGCTTCTCTTTCTGCTTCTCTTTCTGCTTCTCTTCTCCTTCTCCTTCGTCTGCTTCTCCTTCTGCTTCTTCTTCTCCTTCTGCTTCTGCTTCTGCTTCAAATTCTCCTTCTGCTTCTCATTCTGCTTCTGCGTCTTCTGTTTCTTCTGCTTCTCCTGCTTCTGCTTCTCCTGCTTCTCCTACTTCTCGTGCTGCTTCTCTTTCTGCGTCTCTTTCTGCTTCTGCTTATCCTTTTGCTTCTCCTACTCCTAACCTTCTCTTTAGCCTTCTGCTTCTAGTTCTCCGGCTGCTTCTGCTTCTACTTTCTGTTTCTTCTGCTTCTGCTTCTGATTGTGCTTCTTCTGTTTCTCCTTCTGCTTCAGATTCTGCTTCTGCTTCTTCGGCTTCTCCTGTTTCTTCTGCTTCTGCTTCTTCTGCTTCTCCTGCTTCTCTTTCTCCTTCTCCTTCTGCTTCTGCTTCTCCTTCTGCTTCTGCTTCTGATCTTCTCCTTCTTCTGTTTCTTTTGCTTCTGATTTTTCTGCTTCTTCTTCTTCTGTTTCTTCTGATTCTACTTCTGCTTCTCCTTCTTCTTCTTCTCTTTCTGCTTCTACTTCTGCTTCTTCTGCTTCTACTGATTCTCCTTATGCTTCTCCTTCTCCTCCTCATCATCCTCCTCCTCCTTCTTCTTCTTCTTCTCCTTCTTCTCTTTCTTCTTCTTCTTCTTCTTCTTCTTCTTCTTCTTCTTCTTCTTCTTCTTCTTCTTCTTCTTCTTCTTCTTCTTCTTCTTCTTCTTCTTCTTCTGCTTCTCCCGCTTCTGCTTCTTCTGCTTCTCCTTCCTTTCCTCTGCTTCTGCTTCTCCTTCTCCTTCTTCTGCTTCTCTTTCTGCTTCTGCTTCTTCTGATTCTCCAACTAATCCTACTTCTTCTCCTTCTGTTTCTGCTTCTCTTTCTGCTTCTCCATCTCCTTCTGCTTCACCTTCTGCTGCTCCTTCTCCTTCTTCTGTTTCTCCCTCTGCTTCTGCTTCTGCTTCTTTTGCTTCTTCTTTTTCTTCTGCTTCTGCTTCTCCTGCTTCTGCTTCTTATGCTTCTACTGCTTCTTCTTCTGCTTCTGCTTCTTCTGCTTCTACTTCTCTTTCTGCTTCTGCTTCTCCTGCTTGTTTTTCTGCTTCTTCTGCTACTTCTCCTTCTGCTGCTTCTTCTACTTCTCCTTCTGCTTCTCTTTTTGCTTCTCTTTCTGCTTCTGGTTCTTCTGTTTCTCCTGCCTGAATTTCTGGTTCTACTTCTGCTTCTGTTTCTGCTTCTTCTGCTTCTTCTCTTTCAGCCTCTCCTGCTTCTGCTTCTTGTGCATCTCCTGCTTTTCTTTCTGCTTCCCATTCCGCTTCTGCTTCTCCTTCTGCTTCTGCTTCTCCTCCTTCTCCTTCTCCTACTTCTGCTTCTCCTTCAGCTTCTGCTTCTTCTGTTTCTCCTGCTTCTCCTTCTGCATCTCCTTCTGCTTGTGCTTGTCCTTATGCTCCTTCTTCTTCTTCTGCTTCTCCTTCTC
>NW_012320067.1:0-1737 GCF_000151885.1 Dipodomys ordii
GAAGCATAAGGAGAAGCACAAGCAGAAGGAGATGCTTTTAGGAGAAGCAGGAGAAGCAGAAGAAGCAGAAGCTGAAGGAGAAGCAGAAGTAGGAGAAGGAGAAGGAGGAGAAGCAGAAGCAGAAGGAGAAGCAGAAGCAGAATGAGAAGCAGAAAGAGAAGCAGGAGGAGGACAAGAAGCAGAAGCAGGAGAAGCCGAAAGAGAAGAAGCAGAAACAGAAGCAGAAGGAGAAGCAGAAGGAGAAGCAGCAGAAGAAGTAGAACCAGAAATTCAGGCAGCAGAAACAGAAGAAGCAGAAGCAGAAGGAGAAGCAAAAAGAGAAGCAGAAGGGGAAGTAGAAAAAATAGCAGAAGAAGTAGAAAAACAAGCAGTTGAAGCAGAAGCAGGAAGAGAAGTAGAAGCAGAAGAAGCAGAAGAAGTAGAAGAAGTAGAAGCAGAAGAAGAAGAAGAAGAAGAAGAAGAAGAAGAAGAAGAAGAAGAAGAAGAAGAAGAAGAAGAAGAAGAAGAAGAAGAAGAAGAAGAAGAAGAAGAAGAAGAAGCAGTAGAAGCATAAGAAGCAGAAGCAGGAGAAGCAGAACTAGAAGAAAAAAAAGAAGTATAAGAATCAGAAGCAGAGGGAGAAACAGAAGAAGGAGAAAGAGCAGCAGAAGGTGAAGCAGAAGGAGATGCAGAAGCAGAAAGAGAAGCAGAAACAGAAGGAGAAGAAGAAGGAGAATTTGGAGAATCAGAAGAAGCAGAAGCAGAAGCTGAAAGAGAAGGAGAAGAAGGAGAAGGAGATGCAAAAGAAGAAGGACAAGCAGGAGAAGCAGAAGAAGCAGAAGCGGGAGGAGCAGAAGAAGAAGAAGAAAGAGAAGGAGCAGAAGGAGAAGCAGAAGGAGAAGCAGAAAGAGAAGCAGAAGAACAGAAGAAGCAGTAGCAGGAGAAGCAGAAGCAGAAGAAACAGAAGAGGCCCAAGAAGCAGAAGGAGAAACTGAATCAGAAGAAGCAGAAGCAGCAGAAGCTGGAAAAGCAGAAGCAGAAGAAACAGAACAAGCAGAAGAAGCAGAACGAAAAGCAGAAGAAGAAGAAGGAGAAAGAGAAGGAGTAGGAGTAGGAGGAGCAGAAGGAGAATGAGAAGCAGAAAGAGAAGCAGAAGGAGAAGCAGAAGGAGAAACAGAAGAAGCAGAAGCAGGAGAAGCAGAAGCAGAATGAGAAGCACAAGAAGGAGAAATTGAAAGAGAAAGAGAATGAGACGGTGAAGCAGAAGGAGAAGTAGGAGAAGCAGAAGAAGAAGCAGGAGAAGCAGAAGCAGAAGAAACAGAAGAAGGAGAAGAGCAGAAGCAGAAACAGACGGAGAAGCAGAAGCAAAAGGAGAAACAGAAGAAGCAGAAGCTGAAGCAGAAGAAGAAGCAACAGAAAAAGCAGAAGAAGCAGAAGAAGAAGCAGCAGGAGAAGCAGAAGAAGAAGAAGGAGAAGGAGAAGCAGAAAGAGAAGCAGAAGCAGAAAGAGAAGCAGAAACAGAAGGAGAACAAGAAATAGAAGCAGGAGAATCAGAAGAAGCAGAAGTAGAAGCAGAAAGAGGAGAAGAACGAGAAGCAGAAGTAGAATCAGAAGAAACAGAAGAAGAAGAAACAGAAGCAAAAGAAACAGAAGAAGAAGAGCAGAAGCAGAAGGAGAAGCAGAAGCAGAAGGAGAAGCAGAAAGAGAAGCAGGAGAAGCAGAAGAAGCAGCAGCAGGAGAAGCAGAAGAAAGAGGATG
>NW_012320068.1:0-1737 GCF_000151885.1 Dipodomys ordii
CACAGCGTTACACAGCATGGTACAAAGCTGTGGACACAACGGGACACAGTGGGGGCACAGCGGGACACAGCGGGACGCAGTGGGACACAGCGGGGACAAAGCGTGAGACACAGCAGGGGACAGAGCTGGACACAGCGGGGGACACAGTGGGGACACAGCGAGGACACAGCGGGACAGAGCGGGACACTGCAGGGCACAGCGGGGGACACAGCGGGACACAGCGGGGGACACAGCGGGAGACAGCGGGGGACACAGCGAGGACACAGCGGGACAAAGCGCTGACACTGCGGGGACACAGCGGGGGACACAGCGGGGGACAAAGTGGGACACCACAGATCACAGTGGGAAACAGCGGGACACAGAGGGGAAACTGCGGAGACACAGGGGGACAAAGCGTGGGACACATAGGGACACAGCGGGGGCCACAGCGGGGGCCACAGCGGGACACAGCGGGACACAGCGGGGCACACAGGGGGACATAGTGGGACACAGCAGGGACAAAGCTTGAGACACAGCGGGGTACAGAGCAGGAGACAGCGGGGGACACAGCGAGGACACAGCGGGACACAGCGCTGACACAGCGGGGGACACAGCGGTGGACACAGCCGGACACAGCGGGACACAGCAGGGGAAACAGGGGGGAACCAGCGGAAACCAGCGCGGGACACAGCGTGGACACATTGGGACACAGCGGGGACACAGCGGGACACAGCGGGGGACACAGCAGTACACAGCGGGACACAGCGTGTCACAGCGAGGGACACAGAGGGGTACATAGCGGGACACAGTGGGGAACACAGGGAAGACACAGCGGGACCCAGCGGGACACAGCGTCGATACAGCGGGGACACAGGGGGACACAGTGGGGTACACAGCTGGGGACACAACGGGACACAGCGGGGGACACAGCGAGGACACAGCAGAACACAGCGTGGGAAACAGCGAGGACACAGCGGGACACAGCGAGACAGAGCGGGACACAGTGGGGACACAGCAGTAGACACAGCGGAGGACACAGCGGGGAACACAGCGAGGACACAGCGGGGACACAGCGGGGACACTGCGAGAACATAGTGGGACACAGCGGGGCACACAGCGGGACAAAGCGGGACACAGCTTGGGACACAGCGGGAACACAGCAGGACACAGCAGGGGACACAGCGAGGTCACAGCGGGACACAGTGGGACACAGCATGGGACAAAGAAGGAGACAGCAGGGGACACAGCGAGGACACAGCGGGACACAGCGGCGACACATAGAGGACTCAGCGGGGGACAGAGTGGGGGACAGAGCAGGACACATCGGGACACTGCGGGGCACAGCGGGGGACACAGCGGGACACAGCGGGGGACCCAGCGGGACACAGCGGGACACAGCGGAACACTGCGGGGAACAGCGGGGGACACAGCGGGACACAGCGGGGGACACAGGGAGAACACAGCTTAACACAGCATGGGACAAAGCGAGGACACAGCGGGACACAGCGAGACACAGCGGGACCCAGCGGGGACCCAGCAGTGGACACAGCGGGACACAGCGGGGGACAAAGCGGGACACCACGGAACACAGCAGGACACAGCGTGAAACAGCGGTGAACCTGCGGGGACACAGCGGGACACAGCGGGGGACACAGCGGGACCCAGCGGGACCCAGCGGGGGACACAGCGGTACACAGCGTCTATAGAGCAGGGACACAGCGGGACACAGCGGTGACACAGCGGGACCCAGCAGGGATG
>NW_012320069.1:0-1737 GCF_000151885.1 Dipodomys ordii
GTCTTTTTTCCACAGGTAAGAGTCTGCTAGCAGACTGTTGCCTCCAATTACATGCTCCTTGCCTGAGCACCCACAGCCATGGTGATGGGAGTAGGGACAGGGGGCAGAGATGGATCAGCCAAGAGCCCTGTTGGGGCTTGGAGAATGTTACTCAATCAGTGGGAGGGGAATCATTACACACAGATAGGTCCCCTGGTGAACCGCAGAGCCTGCCTCCATGCAGGTGGTTCTGGGACCACATCTGAGTATCTCTCAGGAAGAAATCACAGTGGGGTTCACTCTGGTTCCAACCTAGCATTCCAACCTAAGCAATGTGGCCCAGGTGTATGTGTGTACACCGGTGCAGAATAGTAGTCTGATGATGTGGAAGCACAGGTGTAGAAGGTGACCAAGCAAGACAGCTGCAGAGGAGGAAGTGGGGGATTAGGTCGTCACACTGCTGTTTCGGCTAGCCTCCGCCTGCACCCCTCTCCAGCACTGCACGCGGGCAGTCTCTAGAATCATCCGCAGACAGCGTCAGGTGCATCCTTCAGTCTGAGTCTTGCCTCAATCCATTGCCAGAGGATCAAGTTACTGCATTTTCTCTGTGCCTCCCCTTGCCTCCCCCCTCCCCGTCGTCATGGCTACGACAGAGGAAAAGCAAATGATGATAATAATGAATCATAACAAGCTATATGTATGTGTATGTCAGAACTCTCACTCCCCACTGCCGGGTAGGTGAGGACTGACTGACTGAGTGAGTGATTGACCCGACCCGTGTTTTGCCCCTCCCGCCGCCCCATCCACCTTGTCGACGGCGAACGCGCGCCATCTAGTGGTGGTTTTGTGAATTGCAGTTTTCTCTCATGAAATGCAAGGGGGAAAAAAAAGAACAAACAAACCACGCACTGACTGACTGAGAAAACCGGCCCAGGCTGCCTGGCCCCGAGAGAGACTGCCTTCTTTTCAGAGAAGGGGTGTGGTGGGGATGGTGATGTGCCTCGTTGGAGTATGGGGCCCATGCATAGGCAGGCAGGCAGGCAGGCAGGCTCGGAGTGGGACCGTTGTGTGTTGGAGCGCCAGAACAGTAGCTCAAGCCCCAGGATTGACTGGCAAGTCGAGAGGAAAAGGAGGGTGGTAGTGCGGCGGGCGGCCGGGCGGGAGAGAGAATTCAAACGAAAGAGAGAGAGAGAGAGAGAGAGAGAGAAAGACAGACAGACAGACAGACAGAGACAAAGAGAGACACAGAGAGTGAAATAGAGAAACAGAAACAGAGAGACAAGAGACAGAGACGTGGTGAATTGGTCCGGCTGGACTACATACATGCTCTGTCGCGTCCGATCTTTGAGTTTCCTCAAAGATGCACGCACGCACACACACAGATACACTGAGATGCCCTCTGCCCCCTCTTCTCTCCTCTCCAATTCCCCCGCCCCCTCCCGCCTCCCCCCCCATCAGGCACCAGAAATGAGATCCCTCCCCTTCGCCTATTGCGTCAATTACAAACAAAAGGCAGCGTGAGATTCAAACAAATTTGTTTTATTTTGTTCCGATGGTAGGGTTGTGGATTTTGGTGCGGGGGGGGGGGTCGGAGGTCGTGGTCGTGGTCGAGTAATCGCCTGCGGGGGGGGTGAGGATGGACGGTTACGCCACCTGCATGGATGCCTCGCGTTCCCCTCTGGCTGTCTGGTTGCCGCTGAGTGCTTCAGATATCACCATCCGGTCAGGAAGCAGGCGCTGGAAGATAAAGAGATATAA
>NW_012320070.1:0-1737 GCF_000151885.1 Dipodomys ordii
TTTCTGCTTCTCCTTCTGCTTCTTGTCCTTCTCCTGTTTCCTCTGCTTCTGCTTCTCCTGTTTCTGCCTCTCCTGCTTCTCCTTCTCCTGCTCTTTAAGCTTCTCCTGCTGCTTTTCCTTCTCCTGCTCCTTCTTCTGCTTCTCTTTCTGCTTCTCCTGTTTCTCCTTCTCCTTCTCCTTCTCGTTCTTCTGCTTTTCCTTCTGCTTCTCCTTCTGCTTCTGCATCTTCTGCTTCTTCTGGTACTGCCTCTGCTTCTTCTGTTTCTTCTGCTTCTCCTTTTGCTTTTGCTTCTCTTTCTGCTACTGCTTCTCCTTATGCTTCTCCAGATTCTGATTCTTCTGCTTCTCCTGCTTCCCCTTCTGCTTCAGGTTCTGCTTCTGCTTCTTCGGCTTCTTCTGCTTCTGCTTCTCCTGCTGCTGCTTCTTCTGCTTCTCCTGCTTCTCTTTCTGCTCTTCCTTCTGTTTCTGCTTCTCCTTCTGCTTCTGCTTCTTCTCCTTCTTCTGTTTCATCTGCTTCTGCTTCTCCTGCTTCTGCTTCTCCTGCTTCTCGTTCTGCTTCTCTTTCTGCATCTCTTTCTGCTTCTCCTTCTCCTTCTTATGCTTCTCCTGCTTCTGCTTCTCCTTCTGCTTCTGCTTCAATTTCTCCTTCTGCTTCTCATTCTGCTTCTGCGTGTTCTGTTTCTTCTGCTTCTCCTGCTTCTGCTTCTCCTGCTTGTCCTACTTCTCGTGCTGCTTCTCCTTCTGCGTCTCTTTCTGCTTCTGCTTATCCTTTTTCTTCTCCTACTCCTAATCCTTCTCTTTCGCCTTCTCCTTCTTCTTCTTCTGCTTCACCTGCTGCTTCTGCTTCTGCTTATTCTACTATTTCTGTTTCTTCTGCTTCTGCTTCAGATTGTGCTTCTTCTGTTTCTCCTGCTTCAGATTATGCTTCTGCTTCTTCGGCTTCTCCTGTTTCTTCTGCTTCTGCTTCTCCTGCTTCTTCTGCTTCTCCTGCTTGTCCTGCTTCTCTTTCCGCTTCATCTTCTGCTTCTGTTTCTCCTTCTGGTTCTGCTTCTGCTCTTCTCCTTCTTCTGTTTCGTTTGCTTCTGTTTCTTCTGCTTCTTCTTCTTCTGTTTCTTCTAATTCTACTTCTGCTTCTCCTTCTCCTCTTTCTGCTTCTTCTTCTTCTTCTTCTTATGCTTATTCTTTTTCTACTGCTTCTGCTTCTCCTGCTTCTGCTTCTTCTTCTTCTACTGCTTCTTCTTCTTCTTCTTCTTCTTTTTCTTCTTCTTCTTCTTCTTCTTCTTCTTCTTCTTCTTCTTCTTCTTCATCTTCTTCTTCTTCTTCTTCTTCTTCTTCTTCTTCTTCTTCTTCTTCTTCTTCTTCTTCTTCTTCTTCTTCTTCTTCTGCTGCTGCTGCTGCTGCTGCTGCTGCTGCTGCTGCTGCTGCTGCTTCTCTTTCTTCTGCTTCTGCTTTTCCTGCTTCTTCTGCTTCTAATGCTTCTCTTTCTGCTTTTCATTCTGCTTCTCCTTCTGCTTCTCCTATTGCTTCTGCTGCCCTTCCTTCTCCTTCTTCTTCTCCTACTTCTGCTTCTCCTTCTGCTTCTGCTTCTTCTGCTTCTCCTTCTGCATCTTCTTCTGCTTCTCCTTCTGCTACTTCTTCTGCTTCTCCTACTTCTGCTTCTCCTTCTGTTTCTCGTTCTGCTTCTCCTTCTCCTGCTCCTACTGCTTCTTCCTCTGATTCTGATTCTTATGCTTATTC
>NW_012320071.1:0-1737 GCF_000151885.1 Dipodomys ordii
TGGGGTACAGAGCAGGATATGGTGGGACACAGCAGGGTCCTAGCAGGGTCTCATCAGACAGAGCAGGGACACAGCTGGATATATCCAGGGACACAGTGAGGTTATACGGGACTCTGAGGGACACACCAAGGGACACAGCAAGGCCACAGCGGGACACAACGGGACACAGTGGGGGACACAGCAGGGGACACAGCAGGACACAGCGGGGGATACAGCGGGACACAAAGGGGGACCCAGCGTTACACAGCGGGGACACAGCGGGACACAGCGTGACACAGCAGGGGACACAGCGGGGACACAGCGGGACACAGTGGGGACACAGCGGGACACAGCGGGACACTGCAGGGTACACATCTTTACACAGCGGGACACAGTGGGACACAGCGGGGACACAGCAGGGGATACAGCGGGAAAGATCGGGACACAGCGGGGGACAGAGCCGGGGACATAGCGGGACACAGCAGGGGACACAGCGGGGACACAGCGGGACACAGTGGGGACAAATCGGGACACAGCGGGACACATCGGGGGACACAGCAGGACACTGCAGGGTACACAGCGGGACACAGCGGGACACACCGGGACACAGTGGGGACACATCAGGGGACACAGCATGACACAGAGGGGAACAAAGGGGGCACACAGCGGGACACAGTGGGACACAGCGGGGTACACAGCGGGACAAACCGGGGTAAAAGTGGACACAGCGATGGACACAGCGGGGGACACAGAGCTGCACACAGCGGGAGAGAGTGGAACACAGCAGGGCCACAGCGGGGCCACAGCGGGACATCGCAGGAACAAAGCGAGGACAGAGCGAGACACAGAGGTACACAGCGAAGGACACAGCGGGGGACAGTGGGGACAAACCGGGGAACAACGGGGACACAGCGGGACATAGCTGGGACACAGCGGGACACAGCAGGGGATACAGCGAGGACACAGAAGGGACATAGGGGGACACTGCGGGACACAGTGGGACACAGCGGGGACACAGAGGGACATAGCAGTTACACAGCGAGGACACACTAGGGACATAGCGGGACACAGCGGGGACACAGCCGGGACACAGTGGAACCCAGCGGGGACACAGCGGGGACACAGCGGGGACACAGCGGGACAAAGCGAGGGACACAGAGGCGGACACAGCAGGACACAGCGGGACAAAGCGGGACAGAGCGGGACACAGCGAGAACACAACAGGACACAGCGGGACACAGCGGGGGACACAGCAGGGGACACAGCGGGACACAGCGGGGGTCACAGCGGGACACAGAGGGGACACAGCAGGGGACACAGCGGGGGACAGCGGGGACACAGCAGGACACAGCGGGGGACACAGCAGGGACATAGCCGGGGACACAGCGGGACACAGCAGGACACAGCGGGGGACACAGAAGGGACACAGCGGGTCACAGCGGGGACACGGTGGGGGACACAGCAAGGACACAGCGAGACACAGAGGGATACAAAGCGAGTTGACAGCGTGACACAGGGGGACACAGAGGGACCCAGCAGGGGACCCAGCGAGGACACAGCGGGACACAAATGGGAACACAGCAAGGACACAGCAGGACACAGCGTGAAAGAGCGGGACACAGCGGGGGACACATCCTGGGACACAGCGGGACACAGCCGGGGACACAGTGGGGACACAGCGGGAAACAGTGGGGACAAAGCGGGACACAGCGGGACACATCGGGCAACACAGCAGGACACTGCGGGGTACACAGCGGG
>NW_012320073.1:0-1737 GCF_000151885.1 Dipodomys ordii
CTGTTTCACGCTCTGTCCCCTCTGTGTCAATCTGTGTCCAGCTCTGTCCCCGCTGTGTGTCTGCTGTGTCCCGCTGTGTATCCTTCTGTGTCCAGCTGTGTCCCCTTTGTGTCCCGCTGTGTCCATTCTCTGTCCCCCGCTGTCCACCGCTGTGTCTCCTGGCTGTGTCCCGCAGTGTGCCCGCTGTGTCCCGCTGTGTCCTACTGTGTCCCGTGGTGTCCCGCTTTTTTCCCTCTATGTCCCCTGCTGAGTCCCCTCTGTGTCCCCGCTGTGTCCAGCTGTGTCCTCGCTGTGTTCTCTGCTGTCTCCCGCTTTGTCCCACGCTGTGTCCTACTGTGTCCCACTGTGTCCCTGCTGTGTCCCCCGCTGTGTCCCGCTGTGTCCCGCTGTGTCCCGCGTTGTGACCTGCTGTGTCCCGCTGTGTCCCCGCTGTGTCCCCGCTGTATCACGCTGTGTCCCCCGCTGTGTCCCGCTGGGTCCCGCTGTGTCCCCCGCTGTGTCCCGCTGTGTCCCCGCAGGTTCACCGCTGTTTCACGCTGTGTCCTGCTGTGTTCCGTGGTGTCCCACTTTGTCCCCCACTGTGTCCCGCTGTGTCCACTGCTGGGTCCCCGCTGTGTCCCGCTGTGTCTCTCTGTGTCCCGCTGTGTCCTCGCTTTGCCCCATGCTGTGTTAAGCTGTGTCCTCTCAGTGTCCCCCGCTGTGTCCCGCTGTATCCCCCGCTGTGCCCCGCTGTGTCCCGCTGTGTCCCCCGCTGTGCCCCGCAGTGTCCCGCTCTGTCCCGCTCTGTCCCCCACTGTGTCCCCCGCTGAGTCCCTCTATGTGTCGCCGCTGTGTCCCGCTGTGTCCTCGCTGTGTCCCCTGCTGTCTCCCGCTTTTGTCCCGCTGTGTCCCGCTGTGTCCTCGCTGTGTCCCCCGCTGTGTCCCGCTATGTTCCCGCAGTGTCCCCGCTGTGTCCTGCTATGTCCCCACTGTGTCCCGTGGTGTCCCAGTTTGTCTTTCGCTGTGTCCCCAGGTGAGTCCCCGCTGTGTCCCGCTGTGTCCCCCACTGGGTCCCACTGTGTCCCCGCAGGGTCACCGCTGTTTCCCGCTTTGACCCGCTGTGTTCCGTGGTGTCCCGCTTTGTCCCCCGCTGTGTCCCCCGCTGAGTCCCCGCTGTGTCCCCCGCTTTGTACCGCTGTGTCCCCGCAGTGTCCCCGCTGTGTCCCGCTGTGTCACACTGTCCCGTGGTGTCCTGCTTTGTCCCCCGCTGTGTCCCCCATTGAGTCCCCTCTGTGTCACAACTGTGTCCCGCTGTGTCCTCCCTGTGTCCCCCGCTGTCTCCCGCTTTGTCCCCCGCTGTATCCCGCACCCCACTGTACCGCTGTGTCCTCGCTGTGTCCCCCACTGTGTCCAGCTGTGTCCTCCGTGTATCCCAAGCTGTGTCCCGCTGTGTCCCTCTGTGTCCCCGCTGTGTCTCGCTATGTTCCCGCAGTGTCCTCGCTGTGTCCCGCTGTGTCCCGCTTGTCCTCGCTGTGTCCCCCGCTGTGTCCCTTTGTGTCCCCAGCTGTGTACCCCGCTGTGTCCTGCTGGGTCCCCACTGTATCGACGCTGTGTCCTGCTGGGTCCCGCTGTGTCCTCGCTGTGTTCCCCGTTGTGTCCCGCTGTTTCCCCCGCTGTGTCCCTGCTTTGTCCCTGCTGTGTCCCTGCTGTGTCGCCGCTGTGTCCCGCTGTGTCCTGCTGTGTCCTCGCTGTGTCCCA
>NW_012320074.1:0-1737 GCF_000151885.1 Dipodomys ordii
GACGAGAAGGTGAGGGAGAAGGAGAAACAGAAGGAGAAGCAGAAAGAGTTAGGAGTAGAAGGAGCAGGAGAAGGAAAAGCAGCAGGAGAAGCAGAAAGAGCAGCAGAAGGAGGAGCAGGAGATGCAGAAACAGGAGAAGCATAAGCAGAACAAACAGGAGAAGGACAAGAAGCAGAAGCAGAAGGAGAAGCAGAAACAGAAAGAGAAGCAGAAAGAGAAGGAGGGGAAGCAGAAGAAGCAGAAGCAGGAGAAGCAGAAGAATAAGAACCCGAATTAGCAAAAGGAGAACCTCAGGCAGAAGGAGAAGCAGGAGAAGCAGAAGAAGCAGAATCTGGAGAAGCAGAAGGAGAAGCAGAAAGAGAATCAAAATCAGAAGGAGAAGCAGAAGAAATAGAAGAAGTAGAAGCAGTAGCAGTTGTAGCAGAAGCAGAACGAGAAGTAGAATTAAAAGTAGAAGAACATGAAGGAGAAGGGAAACAGAAGGACAAGCAGTAGGAGAATTAGAAGGAGAAGCAGAAGATGGAGAAGCAGAAGCAGAAGGAGAAGCAGAAGAAGCAGAAGCAGATGGAGAAGCAGGAAAAGCAGAAGAAGCAGAAGCAAAAGGAGAATCAAAAGAAGGAGAAGGAGAAGCAGAGGATAAAGAAGAAGATTAAGGAGAAGCACAAGCAGAAGGAGATGAAGAAGGAGAAGCAGGAGAAGCAGAAGAAGCAGAAGATGAAGGAGAAGCTGAAGTAGGAGAAGGAGATGGAGGAGAAGCAGAAGCAGAAGGAGAAGCAGAAGCGGAATGAGAAGCAGAAAGAGAAGCAGGAGAAGCACAAGAAGCAGAAGCTGGAGAAGCCGAATGAGAAGAAGCAGAAACAGAAGCATAAGTAGAAGGAGAAGCAGCAGAATCAGAAGGAGAAGCAGCTTCTTGAAGGAGAAACTGTAGAAGCAGAAGCCGAAATAGAATTATAAAGAGATGCAGAAGGAGAAGTAGAAGAAGCAGCAGAAGGAGAAGCGTCAGAAGAAGCAGTAATACAAGCAGGAGAAGCTGAAGCAGAAAGAGAAGTAGAAGCAGAAGAAGCAGAAGAAGCAGAAGCAGAAGAAGAAGCAGTAGTATCATAAGAAGCAGAAGCAGGAGAGCAGAAGCAGAAGAACAAGAAGCATAAGAAGCAGAAGCAGAGGGAGAAACAGAAGAAGGAGAAGGAGCAGCAGAAGGTGAAGCAGAAGGAGATGGAGAAGCAGAAAGAGTAGCAGAAACAGAAGGAGAAGAAGAAGGATTAGTTGGAGAATCAGAAGAAGCAGAAGCAGAAAGAGAAGCAGAAGAAGGAGAAGGAGAAGCAGAAGCAAAGATAAGGAAGGAGAAGCAGAAGAAGCAGAAGCGGGAGAAGCAGAAGAAGAAGAAGAAGAAGAAGAAGAAGAAGAAGAAGAAGAAGAAGAAGAAACAGAAGAAGGAGAAGGAGCAGAAGGAGAAGCAGAAGGAGAAGCTGAAAGAGAAGCAGAAGAAGCAGTAGCAGGAGAAGCAGAAGCAGAAGAAATAGAAGAAGCTGAAGAAGCAGAAGCAGGACTTGAAGCAGAAGAAACAGAACTAGCAGAAGAAGCAGTACTATAAGCAGAACGAGAAGCAGAAGAAGAAGAAGGAGAAGGAGAAAGAGAAGGATTAGGAGTAGGAAGAGCAGAAGGAGAATCAGAAGCAGAACGAGAAGCAGAAGGAGCAGCAGAAGGAGAAGCAGAAGGAGAAGCAGAAGAAGGAGAAGC
>NW_012320075.1:0-1737 GCF_000151885.1 Dipodomys ordii
TGTGTCCCCAGCTGTGTACCCCGCTGTGTCCTGCTGGGTCCCGCTGTGTCCTCGCTGTGTTCCCCGTTGTGTCCCTCTGTGTACCCCGCTGTGTCCCCCACTGTGTCCCTGCTGTGTCCCTGCTTTGTCCCCACTTTGTCCCGCTGTGTCCCGCTTTGTCCTCGCTGTGTCCCAAGCTGTGTTCCGCTGTGTCCCCCGCTGTGTCCCGCTGTGTCCCGCTGTGTCCCCGCTGTGTCCCGCTGTGTCCCCCGCTGTGTCCCGCTGTGTCCCTGCTGTGACCCGCTCTGTCCCCGCTGTATTGACGCTGTGTCCCGGTGTGTCCTGCTGTGTCCGCGCTGTGTTCCCGGCTGTGTCCCGTTGTGTACCCCTCTGTGTACCCCGCTGTGTCCCGTAGTATCCCCGGCTGTGACCCGCTGTGTCCCGCTGTGTCCCACGCTGAGTCCCCACTGTGTCCCCCGCTGTGTCCCGCTGTGTCCCGCTATGTCGCCCGCTTTCTCCCGCTGTGCCCCTGCAGTGTCTCCGCTGTGTCCCAATGTGTCACACTGTGTCCCGTGTTGTCCTGCTTTTGCCCCCGCTGTGACCTTGCTGTGTTTCTCTCTGTGTCCCGCTGTGTACCCTTCTGTGTCCCCCGCTGTGTCCCGCTGTGTACCCCGCTGTGTCCAGCTGTGTCCTCGCTGTGTCCCCCGCTGTCTCCTGTTTTGTCCCACGCTGTGTCCCGCTGTGACCCACTGTGTCCTCGCTGTGTCCCCCGCTGTGTCCCGCTGTGTCCCTGCTGTGTCCACTGCTATGTCCCGCTGTGTACCCCGCTGTGTCCCGCTATGTTCCCGCAGTGTCCCCACTGTGTCCCGCTGTGTCCCACTGTGTCCCGTGGTGTCCCAGTTTGTCCCCCGCTGTGTCCCCTGGTGAGTCCCCGCTGTGTCCCGCTGTGTCCTGCTGTGTACCCCGCTGTGTCCAGCTGTGTCACGGCTGTGTCCCGCTGTGGCCCATCTCTGTCTCCGCTGTGTCCTACTGTGTCCCCCACTTTGTTCCGCTGTGTCCCGCCCTGTACCCCGCTTTGTCCTGCTGTGTCCCCGCAGGGTCCCGCTGTGTCCCACTGTGTCACACTGTGTCCCGTGGTGTCCCTCTTTGTCCCCTGCTGTGTCCCCCACTGAGTCCCCTCTGTGTGGCCGCTGTGTCCCTCTGTGTCCTCGCTGTGTCCCCCTCTGTCTCCCGCTTTATCCCCTGGTGTTCCGCTGTGTCACGCTGTGTCCTCGCTGTGTCCCCCGCTGTGTCCCGCTGTGTCCCCGCTATGTCCCCAGCTGTGACCCGCTGTGTCCCGCTGTGTACCCCGCTGTGTCCCGCTATGTTCCCGCAGTGTCCCGCTGTGTCCCGCTCTGTCCTCGCTGTGTCCCCCGCTGTGTCCCGTTGTGTCCCCAGCTGTGTACCTCGCTGTGGCCCCAATGTGTCCTCGCTGTGTCATGCTCTGTCCTGCTATGTCCCCGCTGTGTCCCGCTGTGTCCTGCTGTGTCCCCACTGTGTGCCCGCTGTTTCCCTCTGTGTACCCCGCTGTGTCCAGCTGTGTCCCCGCTGTGTCCCGCTGTGTCCCCTCTCTGTCCCCCGCTGTGTCCCCCGCTGTGTCCCGCTGTGTCCCGCTGTGTCCCGCTGTGTCACACTGTGTCCCGTGTTGTCCCGCTTTGTCCCCCGTCTGTGACCTCGTTGTGTTTCCCGCTGTGTCCCGCTGTGTACCACTCTGTGTGA
>NW_012320076.1:0-1737 GCF_000151885.1 Dipodomys ordii
GTCCCCAGCTGTGTCCCGCTATGTCCAGCTCGGTCCCTGCTGTGTCCCGCTGTGTGCCCGCTGTGTCCCGCTGTGTACTCCGTTGTGTCCAGCTGTATCACCGCTGTGTCTCGCTTTCGCCCCTCTCTGTCTCCGCTGTCCCCTGCTGTGTCCCCAGCTTGTCCTGCTGTGTGCCGCTGTGTCCCCCACTTTGTCCCGCTGAGTCCCCTCTGTGTCACCGCTGTGTACCGCTGTGTACCCCGCTGTGTCCCACTTTGTTCCCACAGTGTCCCCGCTGTGTACCGCTCTTTCCCACTTTGTCCTCTCTGTGTCCCCCGCAGTGTCCCGTTGTGTCCCCAGCTGTGGACCCCGGTGTGTCCCGCTGTGTCCCCGCTGTAACAACGCTGAGTCCCGCTGGGTCCCGCTATGTCCTCCCTGTGTTCCCCGCTGTGTCCTGTTGTGTCCCCAGCTGTGTACCTCGCTGTGTCCCGCTGTGTCCCAGCAGTATCGACGCTGGGTCCCGCTGGGTCCCGCTGTGTCCTCCCTGTGTCCCACGCTCTGTCCCACTGTGTCCGCCACTGTGTCCCGCTGTGTCTACTGCTTTGTCCCTGCTGTGTCCCGCTGTGTCCCGCTGTGTCCTCGCTGTGTCCCACGCTGTGTTCTGCTGTGGCCTCACTTTTTTCTACGCTGTGTCCCGCTGTGTACCCCTCTGTGTCCCCCCGCTGTGTCCCGCTGTGTCCCCCGCTGTGTCCCTGCTGTGTCCCCGCTGTGTCCGGCTGTGTCCCGCTGTGTACTGCTGTGTCCCCCGCTGAGTCCCGCTGTGTCCCAATGTGTCCTCGCTCTGTCCCCCTCTGTGTACCGCTGTGTCCTTCCTGTGTCCCCCGCTGTGTCCTGCTGTGTCCCGCTGTGTCCCGCTCTGTCCTTGCTGTGTCCCCCACTGTGTGCAGCTGTGTCCTCGCTGTGTCCCCCGCTGTGTTTCGCTGTGTCCTTTTGTGTCACGCTGTTTCCCCGCTGTGTCCCTGCTGTGTCCCTCTGTGTACCCCGCTGTGTCCAGCTTTGTCCCTGCCGTGTCTCGCTGTGTCCCCCGCTGTGTCCCACTGTGTCCCCCGCTGAGTCCCCGCTGTGTCCCCGCTGTGTCACGCTGTGTCCCGCTGTGTCCTTGCTGTGACCCGCTCTGTCCCCACTGTATCGACGCTGTGTCCCGCTGTGTTCCGCTGTGTCCTCGCTGTGTTCCCCGCTGTGTCCCGCTGTGTACCCCTCTGTGTCCCACTGTGTCCCGCTGTGTCCCCCGCTCTGTACCGCTGTGTCCTGCTTTGTCCCCCACTGTGTCCCTGCTGTCTCCCCGGTGTGTCCCACTGTGTCCCGCTGTGTACTGCTGTGTCTCCCGCTGAGTTCCGCTGTGTCCCGCTGTGTCCCCAGTGTGTGCCCGCTGTGTCCCTCTGTGTACCCCGTTGTGTCCATCTGTGTCCCCACTGTGTCCCGCTGTGTCCCCTGTCCCCTGCTGTCCCCCGCTGTGTCCCCCGCGGTGTCCCGCTCTGTCTCGCTGTGTCCCTGCTTTGTCCCGCTTTGCCCCTGCTGTGTCACCGTTCTGTCCCGCTGTGTCACACTGTGTCCCGTGTTGTCCCGCTTTTTCCCCCGCTGTGACCTCGCTATGTTTCCAGCTGTGTCCTGCTGTGTACCACTCTGTGTCCCCGCTGTGTCCCGCTGTGTACCCGCTGTGTCCCTCTATGTTCCCTCAGTGTCCCAGCTGTGTCCCGC
>NW_012320077.1:0-1737 GCF_000151885.1 Dipodomys ordii
GGAGAAGGAGAAGCAGAAAGAGAAGCAGAAGGAGAAGCAGGAGGAGGAAGCAGGAGAAGCTGAAGCAGAAGATCAGTAGTAAGGAGAAGAAGCAGAAGCAGAAGGAGAAGCAGAAACAGAAGGAGAAGCAGAAAGAGAAGGATGGGGAAGCAGAAGATGCAGCAGCAGGAGAAGCAGAAGCATAAGAATCCGAAGAAGCAGAAGCAGAACCTGAAGCAGAAGGAGAAGCAGGAGAAGCAGAAGAAGCAGAATCTGGAGAAGCAGAAGGAGAAGCAGAAGCAGAAAGAGAAGCAAATGCAGAAGGAGAAGCAGAAGAAACAGAAGCAGTAGCAGAAGAAGCTGAAGATGTAGAAGCAGAAAAAGAAGCACAAGAAATAGCAGAAGAACGAGAAGGAGAAGGAGAAACAGAAGGAGAAGCAGAAGGAGAAACAGAAGCAGAAGAAGCAGCACAAGGAGAAGCAGAAGCAGAAGAAGATGCATAAGGAGAAGCAGGAGATGCAGAAGAAGCAGAAGCAGGAGAAGCAGAAGCATAAGAATCCGAAGAAGCAGAAGCAGAACCTGAAGCAGACGGAGAAGCAGAAGAAAGAGAAGAAGTAGAAGCAGTAGCAGTTGTAGCAGAAGCAGAATGAGAAGCAGAAGGAAAAGCAGAAGAACAAGAAGGAGAAGGAGAAACAGAAGGAGAAGCAGAAGGAGAAGCAGAAAGAGAAGCAGGTAAAGCAGAAGAAGAAGAAGCAGAAGGAGAATCAGAAGGAGAAGCAGAAGAAGGAGAAGGAGAAGAAGAAGAAGATGCAGAAGGAGAAGCAGAAGGAGAAGAAGGAAAAGCAGAAGAAGCAGAAGCAAAAGGAGAAGCAAAAGAAGGAGAAGCAGAGGCAGAAGAAGAAGCATAAGGACAAGCACAAGCGGAAGGAGAAGCAGGAGAAACAGAAGAAGCAGAAGCTGAAGGAGAAGCAGAAGTAGGAGAAGGAGAAGGAGGAGAAGCAGAAGCAGAAGGAGAAGCAGAAGCGGAATGAGAAGTAGAAAGAGAAGCAGGAGAAGCACAAGAGGCAGAAGCAGGAGAAGAGAAGAAGCAGAAGAAACAGAAACAGAAACAGAAGCAGAAGTAGAAGCAGAAGCAGAAGGAGAAGCAGCAGAAGAAGTAGAACCAGAAATTCAGGCAGGACAAACAGAAGAAGCAGAAGCAGAAGCAGAAGCAGAAGGAGAAGCAAAAAGAGAAGCAGAAGAAGAAGTAGAAGAACCAGCAGGAGAAGCAGCAGAAGAAGCAGAAAAACAAGCAGGAGAAGCAGAAGCAGAAAGAGAAGTAGAAGCAGAAGAAGCAGAAGTAGAAGAAGAAGAAGAAGAAGAAAAAGAAGAAGAAGAAGAAGAAGAAGAAGAAGAAGAAGAAGAAGAAGAAGAAGAAGAAGAAGAAGAAGAAGAAGAAGAAGCAGTAGAAGCATAAGAAGCAGAAGCAGGAGAAGCAGAACCAGAAGAAAAAGAAGAAGCATAAGAAGGAGAAGCAGAGGGAGAATCAGAAGAAGGAGAAGGAGCAGCAGAAGGTGAAGCAGAAGGAGATGCAGAAGCAGAAAGAGAAACAGAAACAGAAGGAGAAGAAGAAGGAGAAGTTGGAGAATCAGAAGAATCAGTAGCAGAAAGAGAAGCAGAAGAAGGAGAAGGAGAAGCAGAAGGAGAAGGACAAGCAGGAGAAGCAGAAGAAGCAGAAGCGGGAGAAGAAGAAGAAGAAGAAGAAGAAACAGAAGAAGG
>NW_012320078.1:0-1737 GCF_000151885.1 Dipodomys ordii
GCGGAAAACAGCGGGGACACAGCAGGACAAAGCGGGGACACAGCGGGGACACAGAGGGACTCAGCGGTTACACAGCGAGGACACACCAGTGACACAGCAGTACACAGCGGAGACAAAGCGGAGACACAGTGAGACACAGCGAGGACACAGCGGCACTCAGCGTAGGACATAGCGGGGGACAGCGGTGACACACCGGCGGACAGCAGGGACACAGAGGGACACAGCGGGACACAGCGGGGGACCCAGTGGGGGACACAGCGGGACACAGCTGGGGACACAGCGAGGACACAGCGGGACACAGCGGGGGACACAGCGGGGGACAGCGGGGACACACATGCAGATAGCGGGGACACAACGGGACACATCGGGGGACATAGGGGACACAGCGGGACACAGCAGGACACAGCAGGGACACAGAAGGGACACAGCGTGTAACAGCGGGGAGACAGTATGGGACACAACGAGGACATAGCGGGACACAGAGGGATACACAGAGAGGACACAGGGTGACACATGAGGACACAGTGGGGGACAAGAGAGGACACAGCAGAACACAAATGGAGACACAGCAAGGACAAAGAAGGATACAGAGGGACACAGCAGGGGACACAGCAATGCCACAGCGGGACACAGCGGGACACAGTGGGGGACACAGCAGGGGACACAGCAGGACACAGGGGGACACAGCGGGACACAGCGGGGACACAGCGGGGGACACAGCGGGACAAAGTGGGGACACAGTGGGGACAGAGCGGGACAAAGTGGGACACAGTGGGGACAGAGTGGGACACAGTTGGGAACACAGCGGGGGACACAGCGGGGACACAGCGGGGACACAGCGGGACACACCGGGGACACAGCGGGGACACAGCGGGACACAGCAGCGACACAGCGGAACACAGCGGGGGACACAGCTGGACACAGCCTGGGACAGAGCGGGACACAGCGTGGACACAGCAGGACACAGCGCGACACAGCAGTGACAAAGCGGCGACACAGCGGGACACATCGGGACACAGCGGGACACAGCGGGGAACAGAGAAGACACACCGGTGGACAATGGGGACACAGCAGAACAGCGAGGGGGTCACAGTGGGAAACAGCGGAGACACAGGTGGACACAGGGGGCGACACAGAGGGACACAGCGGGACACAGCGGGGACACAGCGAGGACACAGTGGGACACAGCGCGGAACACAGCGGGGGACACAGCGAGACACAGCGGGACACAGCGGGGGACACAGCATGGACACAGTAAGCCACAGCAGGGAAATAGTGGGGGACACAGCGGGGGACACAGCAGGATACAGAAGGAAACAGCGAGGACACAGCGGGACACAGGAGGACACAGCGGGGACACAGCGGGGAAACAGCGGAGGACACAGTGGGACACAGCGGGGACACAGAGGGACTTAGCGGTTACAAAGTGAGGACACACCAGGGACACAGCGGGACACAGCGGGGTCACAGTGGGGACACAGCGGGACACAGCGGGGGACACAGCGGGGGGACACAGCGGGACACAGCTGGGGACACAGCGAGGAAACAGTGAGACACAGCGGGGGACACAGCGGGGGACAGCTGGGACACACATGCAGACAGCGGGGACACAACTGGACACAGCGGGGGACATCGGGGACACAGCGGGACACAGCGGGACACAGCAGGGACACAGCAGTGACACAGCAGGTCACAGTGGGGCACACAGTGTGGGACACAGCGGGACACAAATGGGGA
>NW_012320079.1:0-1737 GCF_000151885.1 Dipodomys ordii
ACAGCGGGACACAGCGGGGACACAGCAGGGACACAACTGTTTTACACAGCAGGTCCCAGCAGTGACACAGCGGGACACAGTGGGACACAGGAGGGGACACAGAGGGACACAGCGGGGGACACAGCGAAGACACAGCGGGACACAGCGGGGGACACAGCGAGGACACAGTGGGACATAGCGGGGGAAACAGCGGGACACCACGGGGACACAGCAGTGGACATAGCGGGACACAGCGGGGGACACAGCGGGGGACACAGCGTGGAACACAGCGGGACACAGCTGGGCACATCGGGGGATACAGGTGGGACACAGCGGGACACAGCGGGGACACAGCGTTACTCAGCGGGGGACACAGCAGTACACAGCGGGACACAGCGGGACACAGCGGGAGACACAGTGGGACACAGAGGGGGACACAGAGGGGTACACAGCGGGACACAGTGGGTGACACAGCTGGGGACACAAAGGGACACATCGGGGGATATAGCGAGGTCACAGCGGAACACAGTGTGGCACACAGCGAGGACACAGCAGTACACAGCAGGGACACAGCGGGACACAGCGGGTACACAACTGGGGACACAAAGGGACACATCGGGGGACACAGCGAGGACACAGCGGAACACAGCGTGGACACAGCGAGGACACAGCGGGACACAGTGGGACACAGCGGGACACAGCGGGAACACAGCAGGACACAGCAGGGGCACAGGGAGGACACACGGGACACAGCGGGGGACAGAGCGAGGACACATTGGGACACATTGGGACACAGCGGGACTCAGCGGAGGACACAGCAGTACACAGCGGGACACAGCAGGGACACAGCAGAGACACAGCGGGGGACACAGCGGGACACAGCGGGGGACACAGGGATGACACAGCGGTACCCAGCGGGACCCAGCGTCGATACAGCAGGGACACGCGGAACACAGTGGGGTACACAGCTGGGGACACAGCGAGGACACAGCGGGACACAGCGGGACACAGCGGGGACAGTGCGGGAACATAGCAGGACACAGCAGGGTACACAGCGGGACACAGCTTGGGACACAGGGGGCACACAGCAGGACACAGCGGAACACAGCGTGAGACAAAGCGGGAGACAGCACGGACACAGCGAGGACACAGGGGGACACAGCGGCGACACAGAGGGGACTCAGCGGGGGACACAATGTGGGACAAAGTGGGACACCACGGGACACAGTGTTACACAGCGGGACACAGCGGGGACACTGCGGGACACAGCAGGAAAAAGCGGGGGACACAGCGGGACACAGCGGGACACAGCGGGGGACACAGCGGGGTACAGCGGAGACAGAGAGTGGCCACAGCGAGACACAGCGGTGACACAGCTGGACACAGCGGGGTACACAGCGGGACACAGCGGGCACACAGCGGGGACACAGCGGGACACAGCGGGACACAGCGGGGACACAGTAGGACACAGCGGGACAAAGTGGAGACACAGCGGGACACAGCAGGCACACAGCGGGGACACAGCGGACACAGCGGGACACAGCGGGGGACACAGTAGGACACAATGGGGACACAGCAGGACACAGCGGGACACAGCGGGGGACACAGCGGTACACAGCTTGGGACACAGCGAGGACAAAGCGGGACACAGCGGGGCACAGCGGGGACACAGCAGGGACACAGCAGGACACAGCGGGGGACACAGCGGGGGACACAGCGGGACACAACGGGGAACACATCGAGGACACAGCGGGACCC
>NW_012320080.1:0-1736 GCF_000151885.1 Dipodomys ordii
CTTCAGGTTCTCCTTCTGCTTCTTGGGCTTCTTCTGTTTCTTCTGCTTCTGCTTCTCCTGCTACTGCTTCTTCAGCTTCTTCTGCTTCTCTTTTGCTTCTCCTTCTGCTTCTGCTTCTCCTTCTGCTCCTTCTCTTTCTTCTGTTTCTTCTTCTTCTTCTTCTGTTCCTCCCGCTTCTGCTTCTTCTGCTTCTCCTGCTTTTCCTTCTCCTTCTGCTTCTCCTTCTCCTTCTTCTCCTTCTCTTTCTGCTTCTGCTTCTGCTTCTTCTGATTTTCCAACTTCTCCTTCTTCTTCTCCTTCTGTTTCTGCTTCTCTTTCTGCTTCTGCATCTCCTTCTGCTTCACATTCTGCTGACTTTCTCCTTCTTCTGTGTCTCCCTCTGCTTCTGCTTCTTATGCTTCTTCTTTATCTTCTGCTTCTGCTTCTCCTGCTTCTGCTTCTTGTGCTTCTACTGCTTCTTCTTCTGCTTCTGCTTCTTCTGCTTCTACTTCTCTTTCTGCTTCTGCTTCTCCTGCTTGTTTTTCTGCTTCTTCTGCTGCTTCTCCTTCTGCTGCTTCTTCTACTTCTCCTACTGCTTCTCTTTTTGCTTCTCCTTCTGCTTCTGCTTCTACTTCTTCTGTTTGTCCTGCCTGAATTTCTGGTTCTACTTCTTCTGCTGCTTCTCCTTCTGCTTCTGCTTCTAATTCTGCTTCTGATTCTGCTTCTTCTCTTTCGGCTTCTCCTGCTTCTGCTTCTTGTGCTTCTCCTGCTTCTCTTTCTGCTTCTCATTCCGCTTCTGCTTCTGCTTCTGCTTCTGCTTCTCCTCCTTCTCCTTCTCCTACTACTGCTTCTCCTTCATCTTCTGCTTCTTCTGCTTCTCCTGCTTCTCCTTCTGCACTCCTTCTGCTTGTGCTTCTCCTTATGCTTCTTCTTCTGCCTCTGCATCTCCTTCTCCTTCCTTTGCTTCTCCTTTTGCTTCTGCTTCTTCTGCTTTTCCTGCTTCTCCGTCTGCTTCTGCTTCTTCTGCTTCTCCTTCTGCATCTTCTTCTGCTTCTGCTTCTCCTTCTTCTGCTTCTCCTTCTTATTCTCCTACTGCTTCTCCTTCTGTTTCCCTTCACCTTCTTGTTCTTCTGCTTTTCCTTCTGCTTCTCCTTCTACTTCTGCTACCACTGCTACTGCTTCTACTTCTTCTGTTTCTTCTGCTTCTCCTTCTGCTTTTGATTCTCTTTCTGCTTCTGCTTCTCCTTCTGCTTCTCCAGATTCGGCTTCTTCTGCTTCTCCTGCTTCTCCTTCTGCTTCAGGTTCTGCTTCTGCTTCTTCGGATTCTTATGCTTCTGCTTCTCCTGCTTCAGCTTCTTCTGCTTCCCCTCCTTCTCTTTCTGCTTCTCCTTCTGTATCTGCTTCTCCTTCTGCTTCTGCTTCTTGTCCTTCTCCTGTTTGTTCTGCTTCGGCTTCTCCTGTTTCTGCATCTCCTGCTCCTCCTTCTGCTGCTCTTTCTGCTTCTCCTGCTGCTTTTCCTTCTCCTGCTCCTTCTTCTGCTTCTCTTTCTGCTTCTCATTCTGTTTCTCCTTCTCCTTCACCTTCTCGTTCTTCTGCTTTTCCTTCTGCTTCTACTTCTGCTTCTGCATCTTCTGCTTCTTCTGCTACTGCCTCTGCTTCTTCTCTTTCTTCTGCTTCTAGTTCTGCTTCTCCTTCTGCTTTTGCTTCTCTTTCTGCTTCTGCTTCTCGTTCTGCTTCTCCAGATTCTGCTTCTCCTG
>NW_012320081.1:0-633 GCF_000151885.1 Dipodomys ordii
TTTCATATAGACAAATAGATCGTACAGACATGTAAGGGCACAAGGTAATTGAGCACGTTTAGATATTAAAATTGGCTCTAAAGTTATTTAGAATTACTCTGCTTAAATTATGATGGAACCACATGGTCAGTTTAAAACACAAAATTTTGCCAACAAACAAAATTTAGTAAACAGAAGAAAATAGACTCATGACATGATATAATGGCTCTTATGACATCTTCTTGCCTGGGCCGCGAGAGGGGAGGGTCACAGAATCAAGTTGAGGTTGGTGCAAAATTAAGTTGGCGCGAAATAGCAACTGAGCTCCCATAATTCCAAGATGGCACACCTGCCACATGGACGTGCGTGCGCGCGCGCACACACACACACACACACACACACACACACACACGCCCCACCTCCCCCGGGCACGACCTCCGAGCCGGTGCAGCGCATGGTCCCGATGCCGCCGTGCTCTTGACCCCCCCCCCGGCCCTCCCACCCCCTCCCGCGGCGCTAGGCTGGGGGATGCGGGTGCAGAGGCTGCAGCGGCGCAACGAGCGGCACCGGCGCTGGAGCTGCGGGCGCGGCAGCAGCACTGCTAGCGCGCGCGGGTGAGTGCGCGTGCGCGCCGGGGTGGGGAGGTGGGGGGAT
>NW_012320082.1:0-1736 GCF_000151885.1 Dipodomys ordii
GCTTCTCTTTCTGCTTCTGCTTTTTCTCATTCTTCTATTTCTTCTGATTCTGATTCTCCTGCTTCTGCTTCTCCTGCTTCTCCATCTGTTTCTCTTTATGCTTCTCCCTTCTGCTTCTCCATTCTTCTGCTTCTACTACTGCTTCTGCTTCTCCTTCTGCATCTTCTTCTGTTTCAATTTCTCCTTCTTCTGCTTTTCATTCTGCTTCTGCTTCTCCTGCTTCTGCTTCTTCTGCTTCTCCTGCTTCTCCTTCTCATTCTCCTTCTCTTTCTGCTTCTGCTTATCCTTCTGTTTCTCCTACTCCTAATCCTTCTCTTTCTCCTTCTCCTTCTTCTTCTTCTGCTTCTCCTGCTGCTTCTTCTTCTGCTTCTTCTGCTTTTTCTGTTTCTTCTTCTGCTTCAGCTTCTGCTTCTTCTGCTTCTCCTTTTGCTTCTGCTTCTCCGTCTGCTTCTGCTTCGGCTCTTCTCCTTCTTGTGTTTCTTCTGCTTCTGCTTCTCCTGCTTCTTCTTCTTCTGCTTCTCCTACTTCTCCTTCTGCTTCTCCGTCTCATTCTCCTTCTCCTTCAATTTCTCCTTCTTGTGCTTCTCATTCTGCTTCTGCTTCTCCTACTTCTGCTTCTTCTGTTTCTCCTTCTGCTTTTCCTTCTGCTTCTGATTCTCCTTCTGCTCCTCCTACTCCTAATCCTTCTCTTTCTCCTTCTTCTTCTTCTGCTTCTCGTTCTGCTTCTGCTTCTTCTCCTTGTTCTGTTTCTTCTGCTTCTGCTTTTCCAGCTTCTGCTGCTTCTGCTTGTCCTTCTGCTTCAGGTTCTCCTTCTGCTTCTTGGGCTTCTTCTGTTTCTTCTGCTTCTGCTTCTCCTGCTACTGCTTCTTCTGCTTCTCCTGCTTGTCCTTCTCCTTCTGCTTCTCCTTCTGCTCCTTCTCTTTCTTCTGTTTCTTCTTCTTCTGCTTCTCCCGCTTCTGCTTCTTCTGCTTCTCCTGCTTGTCCTTCTCCTTCTGCTTCTCCTTCTCCTTCATCTCCTTCTCTTTCTGCTTCTGCTTCTGCTTCTTCTGATTCTCCAACTTCTCCTTCTTCTTCTCCTTCTGTTTCTGCTTCGCTTTCTGCTTCTGCATCTCCTTCTGCTTCACCTTCTGCTGCTCTTTCTCCTTCTTCTGTTTCTCCCTCTGCTTCTGCTTCTTATGCTTCTTCTTTTTCTTCTGCTTCTGCTTCTCCTGCTTCTGCTTCTTATGCTTCTACTGCTTCTTCTTCTTCTTCTGCTTCTTCTGCTTCTACTTCTCTTTGTGCTTCTGCTTCTCCTGCTTGTTTTTCTGCTTCTTCTGCTGCTTCTCCTTCTGCTGCTTCTTCTACTTCTCCTTCTCCTTCTCTTTTTGCTTCGCCTTCTGCTTCTGCTTCTGCTTCTTCTGTTTCTCCTGCCTGAATTTCTGATTCTACTTCTTCGGCGGCTTCTCCTTCTGCTTCTGCTTCTACTTCTGATTCTGATTCTGCTTCTTCTGCTTCTTCTCTTTCGGCTTCTCCTGGTTCTGCTTCTTGTGCTTCTCTTTCTGCTTCTCATTCCGCTTCTGCTTCTCCTTCTGCTTCTGCTTCTTCTCCTTCTCCTTCTTCTACTTCTGCTTCTCCTTCATCTTCTGCTTCTTCTGCTTCTCCTGCTTCTCCTTCTGCATCTCCTTCTGCTTGTGCTTGTCCTTATGCTTCTTCTTCTGCCTCTGCAATCTCCTTCTCCTTCTTTTGCTTCTCCTTTT
>NW_012320083.1:0-1736 GCF_000151885.1 Dipodomys ordii
TCAGCTTCTTCTGCTACTGCATATGATTCATCAGATTCATCTGCATCTCTATCTACTTCTCAATATGCTTAAGCTTCTCATTCAGCTTCAGCTTCTCCTTCAGCTTCTCCTTCTTCTCCAGATTCTGCTTCTCTGCTTCTCTGCTTCTCCTTCTGCTTGAGGGTTCTGCTTCTGCTTCTTCAGCTTCTTCTGCTTCTATTTCTGCTTCTCCTTCTGTTCTGCTTCTCTTTCTGCTTCTGCTTCTTATCCTTCTTCTATTTCTTTTGATTCTGCTTCTCCTGCTTCTGCTTCTCCTGTTCTCCTTGTGTTTCTCTTTACGCTTCTCCTTCTGCTTCTCCTTCTTCTGCTTCTACTTCTGCTTCTGCTTCTGCTTCTGCTTCTCCTTCTACTGCTCTTTCTGCTTCTCCTGCTGCTTTTCCTTCTCCTGCTCCTTCTTCTGCTTCTCTTTCTGCTTCTCCTTCTGTTTCTCCTACTCCTTCTCCTTTTCGTTCTTCTGCTTTTCCTTCGGCTTCTCCTTCTGCTTCTGCATCTTCTGCTTCTTCTGCTACTGCCTCTGCTTCTTCTGTTTCTTCTGCTTCCCCTTCTGCTTCTCCTTCTGCTTTTGCTTCTCTTTCTGCTTCTGCTTCTCCTTCTGCTTCTCCAGATTCTGCTTCTTCTGCTTCTCCTGCTTCTCCTTCTGCTTCAGGTTCTGCTTCTGCTTCTTTGGCTTCTTCTGCTTCTGCTTCTCCTGCTGCTGCTTCTTCTGCTTCTCCTGCGTCTCTTTCTGCTTTTCCTTCTGTTTCTGCTTCTCCTTCTTCTTCTTCTCCTTCCTATGTTTCTTCTGCTTCTGCTTCTCCTGCTTCTGCTTCTTCTGCTTCTCCTGTTTCTCCTTCTCCTTCTCTTTCTGCTTCTGCTTATCCTTCTGTTTCTCCTATTCCTAATCCTTCTCTTTCTCCTTCTCCTTTTTCTTCTTCTGCTTCTCCTGCTGCTTCTTCTTCTGCTTCTTCTGCTTTTTCTGTTTCTTCTGTTTCTTTTGCTTCTGCTTCTCACGCTCTGCTTCTTCTGCTTCTCATGCTTCTCGTTCTGCTTCTCTTCGTCGGCTTCTCTTTCTACTTCTCCTTCTGCTTCTTCTGATTCTGCTTCTTCTCCTTCAGCTTCTCCTTCTGCTTCTCCTTCTGCTTCTGCTTCTTCTGCTTCTCCTGCTATTCCTTCTGCATCTCCTTCTGCTTGTGCTTTTCCTTCTGCTTCTTCTTCTGCTTCTCCTTCTTCTGCTTCTCCGTCTGTTTCTGCTTCTTCTGTTTTTCCTGCTTCTCCTTCTGCTTCTCATTCTTCTTCTCCTTCTGTTTCTCCTTCTCGTTATTCTGCTATTCCTGCTGCTTCTCTTTCTGCTTCTCCTTCTGCTTTTGCTTCTCTTTCTGCTTCTGCTTCTCCTTCTGGTTCTCCTTCTTCTCCAGATTCTGCTTCTTCTGCTTCTCCTGCTTCTCTTTCTGCTTCAGGTTCTGCCTCTGCTTCTTCAGCTTCTTCTGCTTCTATTTCTGCTTCTCCTTCTGTTTGTGCTTCTCTTTCTGCTTCTGCTTCTTATCCTTCTTCTATTTCTTTTGATTCTGCTTCTGCTTCTGCTTCTCCTGCTTCTCCTTCTGTTTCTCTTTATGCTTCTCCTTCTGCTTCTCCTTCTTCTGCTTCTACTTCTGCTTCTGCTTCTGCTTCTGCTTACTCCTTCTGCTGCTCTTTCTGCTTCTCCTGCCTCTTTCCTTCTC
>NW_012320084.1:0-1736 GCF_000151885.1 Dipodomys ordii
TCTTATGCTTCTCCTTATGCTTCTTCTTCTTCTTCTTCTTCTTCTTCTTCTTCTTCTTCTTCTTCTTCTTCTTCTTCTTCTTGTTCTCTTTCTTCTGCTTCTGCTTTTCCTGCTTCTTCTGCTTCTGCTGTTTCTCTTTCTGCTTCTCATTCTGCTTCTGCTTCTCCTTCTGCTTCTCCTATTGCTTCTGCTGCACTTCCTTCTCCTTCTCCTTCTCCTACTTCTGCTTCTCCTTCTGCTTCTTCTGCTTCTCCTGATTCTCGTTCTGCATCTTTTTCTGCTTCTGCTTCTCCTTCTGCTGCTTCTTCTGCTTCTGCTACTCCTTCTTCTGCTTCTCCTTCTGATTCTCCTTCTACTTCTCTTTCTGCTGCTCCTTCTCCTACTTCTGCTTCTCCCTCTGATTCTTCTTCTTATGTTTATTCTTTTTCTACTGCTTCTGCTTCTACTGCTTCTGCTTCTTCTGCTTCTACTTCTTCTCCTTATGCTTCTCCTTCTCCTTCTTCTTCTTCTTCTTCTTCTTCTTCTTCTTCTTCTTCTTCTTCTTCTTCTTCTTCTTCTTCTTCTTCTCCTCCTCCTCCTCCTCCTCCTCCTCCTCCTCCTCCTCCTCCTTCTTCTTCTTCTTCTTCTTCTTCTTCTTCTTCTTCTTCTTCTTCTTCTTCTTCTTCTTCTTCTTCTTCTTCTTCTTCTCTTTCTTCTGCTTCTTCTTTTCCTGCTTCTTCTGCTTCTACTGCTTCACTTTCTGCTTCTCATTCTGCTTCTGCTTCTCCTTCTGCTTCTCCTATTGCTTCTGCGGCTCTTCCTTCTCCTTCTCCTACTTCTACTTCTCCTTCTGCTTCTTCTGCTTCTCCTGCTTCTCCTTCTGCATCTTCTTCTGCTTGTGCTTTTCCTTCTGCATCTTCTTCTGCTTCTGCTTCTCCTTCTGCTTCTTCTGCTTCTCCTTCTGATTCTCCTTCTGCTTCTGCTTCTGTTTTTCCTTCTCCTTCTCGTTCTTCTGCTTTTCCTTCTGCTTCTCCTTCTGCTTCTCCTGCAACTGCTACTGCTTCTGCTTCTTCTGTTCTACTGCTTCTGCTTCTTCTGTTTCTTCTGCTTCTCCTTCTGCTTTTGATTCTCTTTCCGCTTCTGCTTCTCCTTCACCTTCTCATTCTGCTTCTCCAGATTCTGCTTCTTCGGCTTCTCCTGCTTCTCCTTCTTCTTCAGGTTCTGCTTCTGCTTCTTCGGATTCTTCTGCTTCTGCTTCTCCTGCTTCTGCTTCTTCTGCTTCCCCTCCTTCTCTTTCTGCTTCTCGTTCTGTTTTTGCTTCTCCTTCTGCTTCTTGTCCTTCTCGTGTTTCTTCTGCTTCTACTTCTCCTGTTTCTGCATCTCCTGCTTCTCCTTCTGCTGCTCTTTCTGCTTCTCCTGCTGCTTTTCCTTCTCCTGCTCCTTCTTCTGCTTCTCCTTCTGCTTCTCCTTCTGTTTCTCCTTCTTCTTCTCCTTCTAGTTCTTCTGCTTTTCCTTTCGCTTCTCCTTCTGCTTCTGAATCTTCTGCTTCTTCTGCTACTGCCTCGGCTTCTTCTGCTTCTCCTTCTGCTTGTCCTTCTGCTTTTGCTTCTCTTTCTGCTTCTGCTTCTCCTTCTCCTTCTCCAGATTCTGCTTCTTCTGCTTCTCCTGCTTCTCCTTCTGCTTCAGGTCCTGCTTCTGCTTCTTTGGCAATCTTCTTCTGCTTCTCCTGCTGCTTCTTCTTCTGCTTCTCCTGCTTC
>NW_012320085.1:0-1736 GCF_000151885.1 Dipodomys ordii
AACAGTTTGAGTCTACGTGGGCGTGTACAGTAATGGGTGTCTTCTCTGTGCCTCAGATGCGTATATTGGCGTAGAATGCAGGAAAACAGATTGGTGAGAATTGAGGAATTTACGCAAGGGTCACATGGTCTGATGCAGCGATACAAATTCATCCTATCTAGAATCACCAGCAAGAACTCATCTTACGCATAAGAATTGATCAGATCTAAGTATGCTCAGCAGCTTACGCTTCGTTCCGTGTGTCGAAAGGGAAGAAAGAAAACAAGAAGGAGAGTAAATTGATTTAACAAACACATGATCCGAAAACAAGAGCATTCTATATTACAAACAGCTAATGTCTTTAAAGGTTGGCTCGTACGACCAGATAAACATACTATAAAGACGAAATAATTGATACTAAGTAGCGATCCGTCTCCCCTCCTCTCCACCATTCTCTCCCTCCCCCCTCCGCCCGACCCCCCCACCCCGCCTTCGGTCTTCCCTGGAGTCCTGCTCCTAATTATCTCTTTAATATCTCTTTATCTTCCAGCCCCTGCTTCCTGACCGGATGGTGATATCTGAAGCACTCAGCGGCAACCAGACAGCCAGAGGGGAACGCGAGCCATCCATGCAGGTGGCGTAACCCTCCATCCTCACCCCCCCCGCAGGCGATTACTCGACCACGACCACGACCTCCGACACCCCCCCCGCACCAAAATCCACAACCCTACCCTCGGAACAAAATAAAACAAATTTGCTTGAATCTCACGCTGCCATTTGATTGTAATTGACGCAATAGGCGAAGGGGAGTGATCGCATTTCTGGTGCATTATGGGGTGGAGGGGGGAGGGGGCGAGGGAATTGGAGAGGAGAGAAGAGGGGGCAGAGGACATCTCAGTGTATCTGTGTGTGTGCGTGCGTGCATCTTTGAGGAAACTCAAAGATCGGACGCGACAGAGCATGTATGTAGTCCACCCGGACCAATTCACCACGTCTCTGTCTCTTGTCTCTCTGTTTCTGTTTCTCTATTTCTCTCTCTGTGTCTCTCTTTGTCTCTGTCTGTCTGTCTGTCTGTCTGTCTGTCTGTCTCTCTCTCTCTCTCTCTCGTTTGAATTCTCTCTCCCGCCCGCCCGCCCGCCCACACTCCCTCCCTCCTTTTCCTCTCGACTTGCCAGTCAATCCTGGGGCTTGAGCTACTGTACTGGCGCTCCAACACACAACGGTCCCACTCCGAGCCTGCCTGCCTGCCTGCCTGCCTATGCATGGGCCCCATACTCCAACGAGGCACATCATCATCCCCACACCACCCCTACTCTGAAAAGAAGGCAGTCTCTCTCGGGGCCAGCCAGCCTGGGCCGGTTTTCTCAGTCAGTCAGTGCGTGGTTTGTTTGTTCTTTTTTTTCCCCCATGCATTTCATGAGAGAAAACTGCAATTCACAAAACCACCACTAGATGGCGCGCGTTCGCCGTCGACAAGGTGGATGGGGCGGCGGGAGGGGCAAAACACGGGTCGGGTCAGTCACTCACTCAGTCAGTCAGTCCTCACCTACCCGGCAGTGGGGAGTGAGAGTTCTGACATACACATACATATAGGTTGTTATGATTCATTATTATCATCATTTGCTTTTCCTCTGTCGTAGCCATGACGACGGGGAGGGGGGAGGGCGGGGTTTCGACCGCCAGCCGACGTGTTGCGGAGGGGGAGGGGGAGGGGGAGGAGTCGCTCGTTCCCTGGATAGATCCGTCTCCCCTCCTCT
>NW_012320086.1:0-1736 GCF_000151885.1 Dipodomys ordii
TCTCAGCTATTGTCAAAGCTGGACTTAAGTGTGGTTTCACTCAAGGTCTTATGAGTTTCTCTTTGGTGATCTCTTCTCGTGTCTCTGAGGGCCTCGGTGGGGACAAAGCGGAGGATCTATGGTATTTTATATCGTGATAATTTTGGTGGACACAGCGGGGGTTCATAGCGGGGGGTCACAGCTGGGATTCTTCTTGGGACAGAGCGGTGTTTACAGCAGGGGGAAACAGATGTACACAGCGGGACACAGCGGGACATAGCTGGGGGACATAGCTTGATACAGCGGGGTACACAGCGTGGATTCAGAGGGGGACTCTGAGGAACACAGAGTGAGATACAGCCGGAGACACAGCGGGACACAACGGGGAACACAGCGAGGACACAGCGGGACCCAGCGGGACACAGCATCAATACAGTGGGGGCACAGCGTTACACAGCAGGATAAAAAGCTGGGGACACAATGGAACACAGTGGGGGACACAGCGGGACACAGCGGGGACAAAGCGAGGGACACAGCGGGGGACAGAACGGGGAACAGAGCGGGAGACAGAGGCAGACACAGAGAAGATACAGTGGGACACAGCGTGGGACACAGCGGGACACTGCAGGACACAGCGGTTGACACAGTGGGACACAGCGGGACACAGCAGGGGACACAGCAGGACATAGCGGGACACAGCTGGGGACACAGCGGTGACACAGTGCGACACAGAGTGGGACACAGCGAGGACACAGCGGGACACAGCGGGACACAGCGGGGGACAAAGCAGGAGACAGTGGGGGAAACAGCGAGGCCACAGCTTGTCACAGCGGGGACACAGCGGGACACAGCGGGGCACACAGCGACGACACAGCGGGACACAGCGGGGGACACAGCGGGGGACACAGTGGGACACAGCGGGGGACACAGCGGGACACAGCGGGGGACACGGCGGGACATAGCGGGACACAGCTGGGGACACAACAGTGACACAGTGGGACACAGAGTGGGACACACCGAGGACACAGCGGGACACAGCGTGGGACAAAGCGGGAGACACCGGGGGACACAGCGAGGACACAGCGGGTCACAGCGGGGACACAGTGGGACACAGCGGGGCACACAGCGACGACACAGCGGTACACAGCGGTGGACACAGCAGGGGACACAGCGGGACACATCGTGACACAGCGGTGGACACAGCGGTACACAGCGGGTGACACAGTGGGACAGATCAGGGCACACAGCAGAGGACACAGAGGGACACAGCAGGACACAGCGGGGGACACAGGGGGAACAGAGCGGGACACAGAGGGGGACACAGTGAGGACACATTGGGACACATCGGTCACACAGCGGGACTCAGCGGGGGACACAGCGGGACACAGCGGGGGACAAAGCAGGACACTACCAGGGACACAGCGAGGACACTGAGGGACACTGCGGGAGACACAGCGAGGACACAGCGGGACACTGCGGAACACAGCGGGACACACCACGGTCACAGCAGGGGACACAGCGGGACACAACAGGGGACACAGCGATGACAAAGCGGGAAACAGCGGGGACACAGCGGGACTCAGCAGGGTCACAGCGGGACACAGCGGGACACAGCGGAGACACAGTAAGTGACACAGCGGGACACAGCGGGGGACACAGCGGGACACAGCGGGGGACACAGGGGGTACAAAGCGGGACAGAGCGGGATACACAGAGAGGACACAGCGGGACACAGCGGGACACAGCGGGGGACACAG
>NW_012320087.1:0-1736 GCF_000151885.1 Dipodomys ordii
GGGATAAAATTTTTATATTTTTCGTTACTTCTGTGGTTCATATCTTGCTACAGCGGGTGATAACTGTGTTACACTGTGGGTGGATATAATGGTACACATCGGGTCTCAGTGGTGGTCAAATGTAACACTGCGGGACACTGTTTGGGACTTAGTGGGACATAGCGTGGGACACAGCAGAGGACACAGCTGGACACAGCGGGTAACTCAGTGAGGACACAGCTGGTTACAGTGTTGTTTCTGCGGGGATACAGCGGGACACAGCGAGTTACAAAGCTGGGGACACAAAGGGACACAGGGGGGACACAGCGGGACAAAGCGGGACACAGTGGGGACAAAGCTTGAGACACAGCGGAGGACAGAGCGGGAGACAGCGGGGGACACAGCGGGACACAGCGGGGGACACAGGGGGACACAGCGGGGGACACAGCAGGGGACACATCGGGACACAGTGGTGGACACAGCGGGACAGAGCGGGGGCACAGCTGGACATAGCGGGGTACACAGCGTGACACAGCGGGGACACAGCGGGGACACAGCGGGGACACAGCGGTACACACCGGGGACACAGCTGGACACAGCGGGGACACAGCATTGGTCACAGCGGGACAAAGCGGGGGACACAGCCGGACACAGCGGGGGACACAGCAGGGGACACAGCGGGGACACAACGGGACCCAGCGGGACCCAGCAGGACACAGCGGGACACAACGGCGGACAAAGAGGGAAACAGAGGGACACAGCGAGGACAACGCGGGGGACACAGCGGGGGACACAGCGGGCCACCACGGGATAGAGCAGGACACAGCTGGACACAGCGGTGACATTGCGGGGACACAGCAGTACACAGCGGGGGACACAGCGGGGACACAGCAGGACACAGCGTGGGACACAGCGAGGACACAGCAGGACACAGCGCGACCCAGCGGGAGACAAACGGTAGACAGCGGGTGACACAGCGAGGACACAGCGGGACATAGCAGGGACACAGAGGGGACACAACAGGGAACACAGCAGGACACAGAGGGACCCAGCGGGACCCAGCGTCGAAACAGCGACGACACAGGGGGACACAGCGGGGTACACAGCTGGGACACAACGGGACCCATTGGGGGACACAGCGGGACACAATGGGACACAGGGGGACAGAGCGGGCGATAGAGCGGGACACACGGGTACACAGCGGGGACACAGCGGGACACAGCGTGGACACAGCGGGACACAGCGGTCACAACGGGGGACACAGCAAGGACACAGCGGGACACAGCAGGGGACACAGCGACACACAGCGAGGGACAAAGCGGGACACAGCAAGACACAGCGGGGTCACAGCAGTGACACAGCTGGCCACAGCGGGGGACACAGCGGGACACAGCGGGGGACACAGCAGGACACAGCGGGGGACACAGCAGGGGACACATCGGGACACAGTGGGGGACACAGCGGGACACAGCGGGGACACAGCTGGACACAGCGGGGTACACAGCGGGACACAGCGCGACACAGCAGGGGCACAGCGGGAACACAGCAGGGACACAGCAGGACACATCTGGGACACAGCCGGACACAACTGGACACAGCGAAGGACAGAGCGGGACACAGAGGGGGACACAGCAAGGACATAGCGGGACAAAGCGGGACACAGTGGGACACAGTGGGGGACACAGCGCGACGCAGCGGGGGACACAGCGAAGACAAAGCGGGACACTGCGGGAGACACAGCAAGGACTCAACGGTGA
>NW_012320088.1:0-1736 GCF_000151885.1 Dipodomys ordii
GTTTCTTCTGCTTGTTCTTCTCCTGTTTCTGCATCTCCTGCTTCTACTTCTGCTTTTCTTTCTGCTTCTCTTTCTGCTTCTCCTGCTGCTTTTCCTTCTCCTGCTCCTTCTTCTGCTTCTCTTTCTGCTTCTCCTTCTGTTTCTCCTTCTCCTTCTCCTTCTCGTTCTTCTGCTTTTCCTTCTGCTTCTCCTTCTGCTTCTACATGTTCTGCTACTGCCTCTGCTTCTTCTGTTTCTTCTGCTTCTCCTTATGCTTCTCCTTCTGCTTTTGCCTCTCTTTCTGCTTGTGCTTCTCCTTCTGCTTCTCCAGATTCTGCTTCTTCTGCTTCTCCTGTATCTCCTTATGCTTCAGGTTCTGCTTCTGTTTCTTCGGCTTCTTCTGCTTCTGCTTCTCCTGCTCCTGCTTCTGCTGCTGCTCCTGCTTCTATTTCTGCTTTCCCTTCTGTTTCTGCTTCTCCTTCTGCTTCTGCTTCTTCTCCTTCTTATGTTTCTTGTGCTTCTGCTTCTCCTGCTTCTGCTTCTCCTGCTTCTCGTTGTGCTTCTCTTTCTGCTTCTCTTTCTGCTTCTCTTTCTGCTTCTCCTTCTCCTTCTCCTTCTTCTGCTTCTCATTTTGCTTCTCCTTCTCCTTCTGCTTCAATTTCTCCTTCTGCTTCTCATTCTGCTTCTGCGTCTTCTGTTTCTTCTGCTTCTCTTGCTTCTGCTTCTCCTGCTTCTCCTAATTCTCGTGCTGCTTCTCCTTCTGCGTCTCTTTCTGCTTCTGCTTATCCTTTTGCTTCTCCTACTCCTAATCCTTCTCTTTCGCCTTCCCCTTCTTGTTCTTCTGCTTGTCCTCGTGCTTCTGCTTCTGTTTATTCTACTATTTCTGTTTCTTCTGCTTCTGCTTCAGATTGTGCTTCTTCTGTTTCTCCTTCTGCTTCAGATTCTGCTTCTGCTTCTTCGGCTTCTCCTGTTTCTTCTGCTTCTGCTTCTCCTGCTTCTTCTGCTTCTCCTGCTTCTCTTTCTGCTTCTCCTTCTGCTTCTGCTTCTCCTTCTGCTTCTGCTTCTGCTCTTCTCCTTCTTCTGTTTCTTTTGCTTCTGTTTCTTCTGCTTCTTCTTCTCCTGTTTCTTCGGATTCTACTTCTGCTTCTCCTTCTTCTCCTTCTCTTTCTGCTTCTTCTGATTCTCCTGCTTCTCCTTCTTGTTCTCCTTCTGTTTCTGCTTCTCTTTCTGCTTCTGCTTCTCCTTCTGCTGCTCCTTCTCCTTCTTCTTCTGCTTCTCTCACTGCTTCTGCTTCTGCTTCTTTTGCTTATTCTTTTTCTTCTGCTTCAGCTTCTCCTGCTTCTCCTTCTTCTCCTTCTACTGCTTCTCCTTATATTTCTCCTTAAGCTTCTCCTTATGCTTCTCCTTATGCTGCTTCTTCTTCTTCATCGTCTTCTTCTTCTTGTCTTTCTTCTGCTTCTTCTTTTCCTGCCTCTTCTGCTTCTACTGCTTCTCTTTCTGCATCTTGTCCTTCTCCTGTTTCTTCTCCTTCTGCTTCTCCTGCTTCTGCTTCTTCTGATTTTCCTGCTTCTCTTTCTGCTTCTCCTTCTGCTTCTGCTCCTTCTCCTTCTTCAGTTTCTTCTTCTTCTGCTTCTCCCGCTTGTGCTTCTTCTGCTTCTCCTGCTTCTCGTTCAGCTTCTATTCGTCGGCTTCTCTTTCTATTTCTGCTTCTGCTTCTTCTGATTCTGATTCTTCTCAATCTTCTTCTCCTTCAGCTT
>NW_012320089.1:0-1736 GCF_000151885.1 Dipodomys ordii
TCCGAGAGCAGAAGCAGATCCTGAAGCAGAAGGAGAAGCAGGAGAATCTGAAGAAGCAGAATCTGGAGAAGCAGAATGACAAGCTGAAGGAGAAGCAGAAGCAGAAAGAGAATCAAAAGCAGAAGGAGAAGCAGAAGAAACAGAAGAAGTAGAAGAAGTAGCAGTTGTAGCTGAAGCAGAAGGAGAAGCCGAAGGAAAAGCAGAAGAACAAGAAGGAGAAGGAGAAACAGAAGGAGAAGCAGAAGGAGAAGCAGAAGGAGAAGCAGAAAGAGAAGCAGGTAAAGCAGAAGAAGAAGAAGCAGAAGGAGAAGCAGAAGAAGGAGAAGCAGAAGCAGAAGAAGATGCAGAAGGAGAAGCAGGAGAAGCAGAAGAAGCAGAAGCAGAAGGAGAAGCAGGAAAAGCAGAAGAAGCAGAAGCAAAAGAAGGAGAAGGAGAAGCAGCAGACGAAGAAGGAGCATAAGGACAAGCACAAGCAGAAGGAGATGCAGAAGGAGAAACAGGAGAAACAGAAGAAGCATAAGCTGAAGGAGAAGCAGAAGTAGGAGAAGGAGAAGGAGGAGAAGCAGAAGCAGAAGGGGAAGCAGAAGCGGAATGAGAAGCAGAAAGAGAAGCAGGAGAAGCACAAGAAGCAGAAGCAGGAGAAGCCGAAAGAGAAGAAGCAGAAGAAGCAGAAACAGAAGCAGAAGTAGAAGCAGAAGCAGAAGGAGAAGCAGCAGAAGAAGTAGAACCAGAAATTCAGGCAGGAGAAACAGAAGAAGCAGAAGCAGAAGCAGAAGGAGAAGCAAATAGAGAAGCAGAAGAAGAAGTAGAAGAACCAGCAGAAGGAGAAGCAGCAGAAGAAGCAGAAAAACAAGCAGGAGAAGCAGAAGCAGAAAGAGAAGTAGAAGCAGAAGAAGCAGAAGAAGAAGAAGAAGAAGAAGAAGAAGAAGAAGAAGAAGAAGAAGAAGAAGAAGAAGAAGAAGAAGAAGAAGAAGTAGAAGAAGAAGAAGAAGAAGAAGATGTAGATGATGAAGATGATGAAGAAGAAGAATCAGTAGAAGCATAAGAAGCAGAAGCAGGAGAAGCAGCAGAAGAACTTGAAGAAGCATTAGATAAGAAGCAGAAGCAGAGGGAGAATCTGAAGAAGGAGAAGGAGCAGCAGAAGGTGAAGCAGAAGGAGATGGAGAAGCAGAAAGAGAAGCAGAAAAAGAAGGAGAAGAAGAAGGATTAGTTGGAGAATCAGAAGAAGCAGAAGCAGAAAGAGAAGCAGAAGAAGGAGAAGGTGAAGCAGAATCAGAGGAAAGGAAGGAGAAGCAGAAGAAGCAGATGCGGGAGAATCAGAAGAAGATGAAGAAGAAGAAGAAGGAGAAGGAGAAGATGAAGAATAAATATAATAAGAAGAAGAAGAAGAAGAAGAAGAAGAAGAAGAAGAAGAAGAAGAAGAAGAAGAAGTACGAGAAGGAGAAGGAGCAGAAGGAGAAGCAGAAGCAGAAGGAGAAGCAGAAAGATAAGGAGAAGAAGCAGTAGCAGGAGAAGCAGAAGCACAAGAAACAGAAGAAGCTGAAGAAGCAGAAGCAGGACCTGAAGCAGAAGAAACAGAACAAGCAGAAGAAGCAGTAGCAGAAGCAGAACGAGAAGCAGAAGAAGAATAAGGAGAAGGAGAAAGAGTAGGATTAGGAGTAGGAAGAGCAGAAGGAGAATCAGAAGCAGAACGAGAAGCAGAAGGAGCAGCAGAAGGAGAAGCAGAAGAAGGAGAA
>NW_012320090.1:0-1736 GCF_000151885.1 Dipodomys ordii
CTCTCTTTGCTTCTGCTTCTCCTTTGCTCTCTCTCTCTCTTCTCTCCTTCTCTCCTCTCTCATCTCTCTCTCTCTCTCTCTCTCTCTCTCTCTCTCTCTCTCTCTCGTCTCATCGTCGTCATCATCTCTCTTCTGTATCTTCTGTTTCTGCTTCTCCTGCTTCTGCATTTGTGCTTCTCCTGCTTCTCTTTCTTCTTCCCATTCTTCTGCTTCTCCTTCTGCTTCTCCTATTGCTTCTGCTGCCCTTCCTTCTCCTTCTCCTACTTCTGCTTCTCCTTCTGCTTCTGCTTCTTCTGCTTCTCCTGCTTCTCCTTCTGCATCTTCTTCTGCTTCTGCTTCTCCTTCTGCTGCTTCTTCTGTTTCTGCTTCTCCTTCTCCTTCTTCTGCTTTTCCTTCTGATTCTCCTTCTGCTTCTCCTTCTCCTGCTCGTTCTTCTGCTTTTCCTACTTCTTTTCCTTCTGCTTCTGTTACAACGACTACTGCTTCTGCTTCTTTTGTTTCTTCTGCTTCTACTTCTGCTTTTGATTCTCTTTCTGCTTCTGCTTCTGCTTCTCATTCTGCTTCTCCAGATTCTGCTTCTTCTACTTCTCCTGCTTCAGGTTCTGCTTCTGCTTCTTCGGATTTTTATGCTTCTGCTTCTTCTGCTTCCCCTCCTTCTCTTTCTGCTTCTCCTTCTGTTTCTGCTTCTCTTTCTGCTTCTCCTTCTGCTTCTGCTACTTCTCCTTCTTCTGTTTCTTCTTCTTCTGCTTCTCCTGCTTCTCGTTCTGCTTCTCTTCGTCTGCTTCTCTTTCTGCTTCTGCTTCTCCTTCTGCTTCTCCAGATTCTGCTTCTTCTCCTTCTCCTGCTTCTCCTTCTGCTTCAGGTTCTCCTTCTGTTTCTTCGGCTTCTTCTGCTTCTGCTTCTCCTGCTGCTGCTTCTTCTGCTTCTCCTGCTTCTCCTTATGCTTTTCCTTCTTTTTCTGCTTCTCCTTCTGCTTCTGTTTCTTGTCCTTCTCCTGTTTCTTCTGCTTATGCTTCTCCTGTTTCTGCTTCTCCTGCTGCTTTTCCTTCTCTTGCTCCTTCTTCTGCTTCTCTTTCTGCTTCTCTTTCTGTTTCTCCTTCTCCTTCTCGTTCTTCTGCTTTTCCTTCTGCTTCTCCTTCTGCTTCTGCATCTTCTGCTGCTTCTGCTACTGCGTCTGCTTCTTCTGTTTCTTCTACTTCTCCTTCTGCTTCTCCTTCTGCTTTTGCTTCTCTTTCTCCTTCTCCTTCTCCTTCTTCTGCTTCTGCTTCTGCTTCTCCTTCTGCTTCTGCTTCTGCTTCAATTTCTCCTTCTGCTTCTCATTCTGCTTCTGCGTCTTCTGTTTCTTCTGCTTCTCCTGCTTCTGCTTCTCCTACTTCTCCTACTTCTCGTGCTGCTTCTCCTTCTGCGTCTCTTTCTGCTTCTGCTTATCCTTTTGCTTCTCCTACTCCTAATCCTTCTCTTTCGCCTTCTCCTTCTCCTTCTTCTGCTTCTTCTGCTTCTCCTTCTGCATCTTCTTCTGCTTCTGCTTCTGCTGCTTCTTCTGCTTCTGCTTCTCCTTCTTCTGCTTCTCCCTCTGATTCTGCTTCTTATGCTTATTCTTTTTCTTCTGCTTCTGCTTCTCCTGCTTCTGCTTCTCCTCCTTCTGCTTCTACTGCTACTACTGCTTCTCCTTCTCCTTCTCCTTCTCCTTCTCCTTCTTCTCCTTCTCCTTCTCCTTCTCCATCTCCTTCTTCTCC
>NW_012320091.1:0-1736 GCF_000151885.1 Dipodomys ordii
CCCTGTGTTCCCCGCTGTGTACCGCTCTGTCCCCCGCTGTGTCTCTGCTGTGTCCCCGCTGTGTCCCGCTTTGTCCCGCTGTATACTGCTGTGTCCCCCGCTGAATCACGCTGTGTCCCAATGTGTCCTCGCTCTGTCCCCCGCTGTGTCCCGCTGTGTCCTCCCTGTGTCCCCCGCGGTGTCCCGCTGTGTCCCGCTGTGTCCCCCGCTGTGTCCCCCGCTATGTCCCGCTGTGTGCCCCGCTGTGTCCCACTGTGTCCTTGCTGTGTCCCATGCTGTGTGCCGCTGTGTCCTTGCTGTGTCCCCCGCTGTGTCCCGCTGTGTCCTGCTGTGTCACGCTGTTTCCCCACTGCGTCCCCGCTGTGTCCCTCTGTGTACCCTGCTGTGACCAGCTTTGTCCCCGCTGTGTCTCGCTGTGTCCCACGCTCTGTCCCCCACTGTGTTCCGCTCTGTCCGCCTCTGTGTCCCACTGTGTCCCCCGCTGTGTCCCACTGTGTCCACGCAGTATCACTGCTGTTTCCCGCTGTGTCCCGCTGTGTTCCGTGGTGTCCCTCTTTGTCTCCCGCTGTGTCCCCCGCTGTATCCCGCTGTGTCCGACTGTGTCCCGCTCTGTCCCCGCTGTGTCCCGCTGTGTCCCGCTGTGTCCCCGCTGTGTGCCCGCTGTGTCCCGCTGTGTCCCCCGCTTTGTCCTGCTGTGTCCCCGCAGTGTCCCGCTGTGTCCCACTGTGTCACACTGTGTCCCGTGGTGTCCCTCTTTGTCCCCGGCTGTGACCACCGCTGAGTCCCCTTTTTGTGGCCGCTGTGTCCTGCTGTGTCCTCGCTGTGTCCCCCGCTGTCTCCCGCTTTCTCCCCCGCTGTGTCCCCGCTGTGTCACGCTATGTCCTCGCTGTTTCCCCCGCTGTGTCCCGCTGTGTCCCCGCTATGTCCCCAGCTGTGTCCTGCTGTGTCCCGCTGTGTACCCCGCTGTGTCCCGCTATGTTCCCGCTGTGTCCCGCTGTGTCCCTCTGTGTCCTCGCTTTGTCCCCCGCTGTGTCCCGTTGTGTCCCCAGCTGTGTACCTCGCTGTGTCCCGCTGTGTCCCCGCTGTATCGACGCTGGGTCCCACTGGGTCCCGCTGTGTCCTCCCTGTGTCCCCAGCTATGTCCCGCCGTGTCTGCCACTGTGTCCCGCTGTGTCTACTGCTTTGTCCCCGCTGTGTTCCGCTGTGTCCCGCTGTGTCCTCGCTGTGTCCCCCGCTGTCTCCCGCTTTGTCCCCCGATTTGTTCTGCTGTGTCACGCTGTGTCCTCCCTGTGTCCCCCGCTGTATCCCGCTGTGTCGCCGCTATGTCCCCAGCTGTGTCCCGCTGTGTTCCGCTGTGTCCCCCGCTGTGTCCCGCTATGTTCCCGCAGTGTCCCGCTGTGTCCTCGCTGTGTCCCCCGCTGTGTCCCGTTGTGTCCCCAGCTGTGTACCTCGGTGTGTCCCGCTGTGTCCCCGCTGTATCGACGCTGGGTCCCACTGGGTCCCGCTGTGTCCTCCCTGTGTCCCCAGCTATGTCCCGCCGTGTCCGCCAGTGTGTCCCGCTGTGTCTACTGCTTTGTCGCCGCTGTGTCCCGCTGTGTCCCGCTGTGTCCTCGCTGTGTCCCACGCTGTGTTCTGCTGTGGCCTCGCTTTTTTCCTCGCTTAGTCCCGCTGTGTACCCCTCTGTGTCCCCCGCTGTTTCCCGCTGTGTCCCACGAAGTGTTGTGTCACGCTGTGTA
>NW_012320092.1:0-1736 GCF_000151885.1 Dipodomys ordii
CAGCGGGGTCATTGCGGGACACAGTGGGGGCAAAGCGGTCTTATGCGGGACACAGCGGGACGCAGCGGGACACAGCGGGACACAGTGGGACACGGCGGGGGACACAGCGGGACTCAGAGGGGGATACAGCGAGGACACAGTTGGACACAGAGGGACACAGCGGGGGACACAGCGAGGACACAGTGGGGGACAAAGTGGGGGAAACAGCTGGACACAGCGGGGAACACAGCGAGGACACATCGGGACCCAGCGGGACACAGCGTCGATACAGCGGAGACACAGCGTTACACAGCATGGTACAAAGCTGTGGACACAACGGGACACAGTGGGGGCACAGCGGGACACAGCGGGACACAGTGGGACACAGCAGGACACAGCGGGACACAGCGGGGACAGAGCGGGACACAGTCGGACACAGCGGGACACAGCGGGGGACACAGCGGGAGACAAAGAGGGACACCACGGAACACAGCCGGACACAGCAGGAAACAGCAGTGACACTGCGGGGACACAGTGGGACACAGCGGGGGACACAGCGGGACACAGAGGGGGACAGAGCGGGACACAGTGGGGGACACAGCCGGACACAGCAGGGGAAACAGTGGGGAACACAGCGAGACACAGCGGGACACAGCGAGGGCACAGCGGGACAGAGCGGGACACTGCAGGGCACAGCGCGGGACACAGCGGGACACAGCGGGGGACACAGCGAGGACACAGCGGAACACAGAGTGGGACACAGTGAGGACACAGCCGGGTCCCAGCAGTGGACACAGCGGGACACAGCGGGGGACACAGCAGGACACAGCGGGGGACACATGGAGGACTCAGCGGGACAAAGCGGGGACACAGCGGCGACTCACCGGGGGACACAGTGGGGGACAAAGCGGCACTCCACAGAACACAGTGGGAAACAGCGGGACACAGCGGGGAAACCGCGGGGACACAGGGGGACAAAGCATGGGACACATAGTGACACATCGGGGGACACAGTGGGGGACACAGCGGGACCCAGCGGGGAACACAGCGAGGACACAGCGGGACCCAGCGGTACACAGCGTCGATACAGCGGGGATACAGCGTTACACAGCGTGGTACACAGATGTGAACACAGCGGGACACAGCGGGACACAGTGGGACACAGCGGGTACAAAGCTTGAGACACAGCGGGGTACAGAGCGGGAGACAGCGGGGGACACAGCGAGGACACAGCGCTTACACTGCGGGGGACACAGCGGGGGACACAGTGGGGGACACAGCCGGACACAGCGGGACACAGCGGGGGACACAGGGGGGACCCAGCGGGACCCAGTGCGGGACACAGCGAGGACACATTGGGACACAGCGGGGACACAGCGGGACTCAGCGGGGGACACAGCAGTACACAGCGGGACACAGCGGGACACAGCGCGGGACACAGAGGGGTAAACAGCGGGACACAGCGGGGAACACAGCGAGGACACAGCGGGACCAAGCGGGACACAGTGTCGATACAGCAGCGACACAGCAGGACACAGCGGGGTACACAGCTGGGTACACAATGGGACACAGCGGGGGACACAGCGAGGACACAGCAGAACACAGCGTGGGAAACAGCGAGGACACAGCGGGACACAGCAAGACACAGCGGGACACAGTGGGGACACAGCAGTAGACACAGCGGGACACAGCGGGGACACAGTGGCACCCAGCAGGACACAGCGGGGCACACAGCGGGACACAGCGGGACACAGCTT
>NW_012320093.1:0-1736 GCF_000151885.1 Dipodomys ordii
GACACAGTGTGATACATCCGGGACACAGTAGAACACAGCGGGGGACACAGCGGGACACAGCGTTGACTCAATGTAGACTCAGCTGTACACAGTGGGTCTCAGCAGGGATAGAGTTCGACGCAGTGGAGGACAGTGGGGACAGAGCGGGACTCAGCGGGACACATCAGGACACAGAGGGTACACACCGGGACACAACGGGGGACACAGCAAGGTCACAGCGGGACACAGCAGGGGACAGCGGGGGACACAGCTGGACACAGTTGGGACACAGCAGTGGACACAGCGGGACACAGCGGGGGACACAGCGGGGGACACAGCGGGGGACACAGCGGGACACAGCGTGTCACACATGGGACACAGGGTGGACACAGCGAGACACAGCGGGGGACACAGCGAGGACACATTGGGACACAGGGGGGACACAGCGGGACTCAGCGAGGGACACAGCAGTACACAGCGGGACACAGCGGGGACACAGCAGGGACAGAACGGGGACACAGCGGGACACAGAGGGATATAGTGGGGGACAAAGCGGGACACAGCGGGGGACACAGAGGGGTACACAGCAGGACACACCAGGGAACACAGCAAGGTCACAACGGGACCCAGCGGGACACCGTGTCGATGCAACGGAGACATAGTGGGACACAGCGGGGTACACAGCTGGGGTCACAATGGGAGACAGCGGGGGACACAATGAGGACACAGCGGAACACAGCGTGGGACTCAGCGAGGACACAGCGGGACACAGCGGGACACAGTGGGACACAGCGGGGACACAGGGAGGACACAGGGAGGACACAGCGGGACACAGCGGGGGACACAGCGGGACACAGCTGGGGATACAGCGGGACACAGCGGGACACAGCGGGGACACAGCGGGGACTCACCGGGGGACACAGCGGGGGACAAAGCGGGACACCAAGGGACACAGTGTGACACAGCGGGACACAGTGGGGTACACAGCTGGGGACACAACAGGAAACAGCGGGGGACACAGCGGGACACAGCGGGGACAAAGAGGCGAACATAGCGGGGGACAGAGCGGGACACAGCGGGGAACCAGCGGGACCCAGCGGGGAAACAGCGGAGACTCAGGGGGGGACACAGAGGGATAAAGGTGGTCACAGCGGGACACAGCGGCAACACAGAACGGACACAATGGCAGACACACCTGGACACAGTGGGACAGAGCGGAGACAAAGCGGGACACAGCGGGGGACACAGCGGGGACACAGCGCGGGACACAGCGGGGGACACAGCGGGGGAAACAGCGGGACACAGCAGGGAACACAGCGAGGACCCAGCGGGACCCAGCAGGACACAGAGTCTATACAGCAGGGGACACAGCGGGACACAGAGAGACACAGCGGAGGACAGAGCAGAACACAGTGAGGGACACAGGGAGGACACAGAGGGACACAGCGGGTACACAGCGGGACATAGCGGGGGACAGAGCGGGACACAGCGGGGGACACAGGGAGGACACAGCGGGACACAGCTGGGACACAGCGGGGACACAGCGGGGACACAGCGGGGGACACAGCGGGACACAGCAGTGGACACAATGGGACACAAAGGGAGACACAACGCGACACAGCGCGGGACACAGCAGGGGACACAGCGTGACACAGCGGGGGACACAGCGAGGCACAGCACGGGACACAGCAGGGGACACAGCAGGACACAGTGGGGGACAGTGCAAGGGACACAGCAGAACACACCAGGGACACAGC
>NW_012320094.1:0-1736 GCF_000151885.1 Dipodomys ordii
CACAGCGGGACACAGCAGGACACAGCGGGACACAGCGGGGACACAGCAGGGGACAGAGCGGGACACAGCGGGGGACACAGCGGGACACAGCGGGGGACACAGGGGGGACAAAGGGGACACAGCAGGGGACACTCCGAGGACACAGCGGGACACATCTGGGACACAGCGGGAATCAGCGGGGGACACAGCGGGACACAGCGGGACACAGCGGGGACACAGCAGGGACACAGCGGGGGACACAGTGGGACAGAGCAGGGGACACAGCAGGGGACACAGAGGGACAGAGCGGGACACAGCAGGGGACACAGGGGGGACACAGCGGGACACAGCGGGGGACACAGTGAGGACACATTGGGAAACAGCGGGGACACAGCGGGACTCAGAGGGGGACACAGCAGTACACAGCGGGACACAGCGGGGCACAGCAGGGACACAGCGGGGGACACAGCGGGAAACAGTGAGGGACACTGCGGGGGACACAGCGGGACACAGTGTGGAACACAGAGAGTACACAGCGGGACCCAGCGGGACACAGCGTCGATACAGCGGGGACACAGCGTGACACAGCAGGGTACATAGCTGGGGACACAACGGGACACAGTGGGGGACATAGCGGGACACAGCCGGACACAGCGGGACACAGCGGGTCACAGCGGGGACAAAGCGGGAACTCAGCGGGGGACACAGCGGGGGACAAACGGGACACCACGGAATACAGCGGGATACAGCGGGACACAGGGGGGACACAGCAGGACACAGCGGGACACAGAGGGGGACACAGCGGGACACAGCGGGGGACAGAGTGGGGGACAAAGCAGGACACCACGAGTCACAGTGTGTCACATCGGGACACAGCGGCGACACTGCGGGGACACAGCGGGACAAAATGGGGGACACAGCGGGACACAGCGGGAGACAGCATGGGACACAGGAGGGGATAGCGGGGGACAGAGAGGGGACACAGCGAAACACAGCGGTGACACAGCTGGACACAGCTGGGTACACAGAGGGACATAGAGGACACACAGCAGGGACACAGCGGGACACAGCGGGGAACTCACCGGGACACAGCGGGGGACACAACAAGGACACAGCGGAACACTCTGGGAGACACAGCCAGGACACATCCGGACCCAGTGGAACACAGTGTGACACAGCGGGGACACAGCAGGGGACACAGTGGGACACAGTGGGGGACACAGGGGGGACAAAGCGGGACACAGCGGGGGACACAGCGGGACACAGCGGGACACAGCGTGGACACAGCAGGGACACAGCGGTGGACACAGAGGGACAGAGCAGGGGACACAGCAGGAGACACAGAGGGACACAGCGGGACATAGCGGGGGACACAGGGGGGACACATCGGGACACAGGGGGGACACAGCGAAGACACATTGGGACACAACGGGGACACAGCGGGACTCAGCAGGGGACATAGCAGTACACAGCGGGACACAGCGGGACACAGCGGGTCACAGCAGGGACAGAGCGGGTGACACAGAGGGGCACACAGCGGGACACAGCAGTGGACAAAGCAGGACACAGTGGGGGACACAGCGAGGACACTGCGGGACACTGCGGGAGACACAGCAAGGACACAACGGGACACAGTGGAACACAGCGAGACACAGCAGTGACACAGCAGGGGACTCAGCGGGACACATCGGGGACACAGCGGGACACAGCTGGCCCACAGGGAGGACACAGCGGGACACAGCGGGACACAGCGGGTC
>NW_012320095.1:0-1736 GCF_000151885.1 Dipodomys ordii
AGAGGCACAAAGCCTGGGACACAGCAAGGACACAGTGGGACACAGTGGGGACACAGCGGGACACAGCAGGGGCATAGGGAGGACACAACGGGACACAGCGGGGGACAGAGCGAGGACACATTGGGACACATTGGGACACAGCGGGACTCAGCCGGGGACACAGCAGTACACAGCGGGACACAGCAGGGACACAGCAGAGACACAGCGGGGGACACAGCGGGACACAGCGGGGGACACAGGGATGACACAGCGGTACCCAGCAGGACCCAGCGTCAATACAGCAGGGACACGCGGAACACAGTGGGGTACACAGCTGGGGACACAGCGAGGACACAGCGGGACACAGCGGGACACAGCGGGGACACTGCGGGAACATAGCAGGACACAGCAGGGTACACAGCGGGACACAGCTGGGGACACAGCGGGCACACAGCGGGACACAGCGGAACACAGCGTGAGACAAAGCGGGAGACAGCAGGGGACACAGCGAGGACACAGGGGGACACAGCGGCGACACAGAGGGGACTCAGCGGGGGACACAACGTGGGACAAAGTGGGACACCACGGGACACAGTGTTACACAGCGGGACACAGCGGGGACACTGCGGGACACAGCAGGAAAAAGCGGGGGACACAGCGGGACACAGCGGGACACAGCGGGGGACACAGTGGGGGACAGTGGAGACAGAGAGTGGCCACAGCGAGACACAGCGGTGACACAGCTGGACACAGCGGGGTACACAGCGGGACACAGCGGGCACACAGCGGGGACACAGCGGGACACAGCGGGACACAGCGGGGACACAGTAGGACACAGCGGGACAAAGTGGAGACACAGCGGGACACAGCAAGCACACAGCAGGGACACAGCGGACACAGCAGGACACAGCGGGGGACACAGCGGGACATAGTGGGGGACCCAGTGAGGACACAGCGGGACACAGCAGGGGACACAGCGAGGACACAGCGGGGGACACAGCGGGGGACAAAGCGGGACACAGCGGGGGACACAGCGAGGACACAGCGGGGGACACAGCGGGGGACAAAGCGGGACACAGCAGGGAACACAGTGAGGACACAGTGGGACACAGCGGGGGACACAGCGAGGACACAGCGGGGGACACAGCGGGACACAGCGGGGAACACAGCGAGGACACAACGGCACCCAGCAGGACACAGCGTCGATACAGCGGGGACACAGGGTTACACAGCGTGGTACCCAGCTGTGGACACAAGGGGACAGAGTGGGGGCACAGCGAGACACAGCGGGACACAGCGAGGACACAGCGGGACACATTGGTGACACAGCGGGGAAAACAGCAGGACAAAGCAGCGGACACAGTGGGGGACACAGCGCGACACAGCAAGACATAGCATGGACACAGCAGTAGACACATCGGGACATAGCGGGGGACACAGCTGGGGACACAACGGGACACAGCGGTGGACACAGCGAGGACACAGCAGGACCCACCGGGACCCAGCGGGGGACACAGTGAGGACACAGCAGGACACAGTGGGGGACACAGCGAGGACACAGCGGGGACACAGCGGGACACAGCGGGGAACACAGCGAGGACACAGCGGCACCCAGCGGGACACAGCGTCGATACAGCGGGCACACAGAGTTACACAGCGTGGTACTCAGCTGTTGACACAACGGGACACAGTGGGGGCACAGCCGGACACAGTGGGACACATTGGGACACAGCGGGGACAAAGCATGAGACACAGCG
>NW_012320096.1:0-1735 GCF_000151885.1 Dipodomys ordii
GAAATTTCTAAATTCTACTTCTTCTGCTGCTTCTCCTTCTGCTTCTGCTTCTACTTCTGATTCTGATCTGCTCTCTGCTTCTTCTCTTTCGGCTTCTCCTGCTTCTGCTTCTTGTGCTTCTCCTGCTTCTCTTTCTGCTTCTCATTCCGCTTCTGCTTCTCCGTTCTGCTTCTGCTTCTCCTCCTTCTCCTTCTCCTACTTCTGCTTCTCCTTCATCTTCTGCTTCTTCTGCTTCTCCTTCTGCATCTCCTTTTGCTTGTGCTTGGCCTTATGCTTCTTCTTCTGCCTCTGCTTCTCCTTCTCCTTCTTTTGCTTCTCCTTTTGCTTCTGCTTCTTCTGCTTTTCCTGCTTCTCCTTCTGCTTCTGCTTCTTCTGCTTTTCCTTCTGCATATTTTTCTGCTTCTGCTTCTCCTTCTCCTTCTTCTTCTTCTCCTTCTTATTCTTCTTCTGCTTCTTCTTCTTCTGCTTTACCTGCTTCAATTTCTGCTTCTCCTTCTGCTTCTCCTTCTGTTTCTCCTTCTCCTTCTTGTTCTTCTGCTATTCCTTCTGCTTCTCGTTCTGCTTCTGCTACAACTTCTACTGCTTCTACTTCTTCTGTTTCTTCTGCTTCTCCTTCTGCTTTTGATTCTCTTTCTGCTTCTGCTTCTCCTTCTGATTCTCATTCTGCTTCTCCAGATTCTGCTTCTTCTGCTTCTCCTGCTTCTCCTTCTGCTTCAGTTTCTGCTTCTGCTTCTTCGGATTCTTATGCTTCTGCTTCTCCTGCTTCTGCTTCTTCTGCTTCCCCTCCTTCTCTTTCTGCTTCTCTTTCTGCTTCTGCTTCTTGTCCTTCTCCTGTTTCTTCTGCTTGTTCTTCTCCTGTTTCTGCATTTCCTGCTTCTCCTTCTGCTGCTCTTTCTGTTTCTCCTGCCGCTTTTCCTTCCCCTGCTCCTTCTTCTGCTTCTCTTTCTGCTTCTACTCCTGTTTCTCCTTCTCCTTCTCATTCTAGTTCTTCTGCTTTTCCTTCTGCTTCTGCTTCTGAATCTTCTGCTTCTTCTGCTACTGCCTCTGCTTCTTCTGTTTCTTCTGCTTCTCCTTCTGCTTTTGCTTCTCTTTCTGCTTCTGCTTCTCCTTCTGCTTCTCCAGATTCTGCTTCTTCTGCTTCTCCTGCTTCTCCTTCTGCTTCTGCTTCTTCTGCTTCTCCTGCTTCTCCTTCTGCATCTTCTTCTGCTTCTGTTTCTCCTTCTCCTTCTTCTGCTTCTCCTTCTGATTCTCCTTCTGCTTCTTCTTCTTCTGCTTTACCTGCTTCTCTTTCTGCTTCTCCTTCTACTCCTCCTTCTGTTTCTCCTTCTCCTTCCTGTTTTTCTGCTTTTCCTTCTGCTTCTGCTACACCTGCTACTGCTTCTACTTCTTCTGTTTCTTCTGCTTCTCCTTCTGCTTTTGATTCTCTTTCTGCTTCTGCTTCTCCTTCTGCTTCTCATTCTGCTTCTCCAGATTCTGCTTCTTCTGCTTCTCCTGCTTCTGCTTCTGCTTCAGGTTCTGCTTCTGCGTCTTCGCATTCTTATGCTTCTGCTTCTCCTGCTTCTGCTTCTTCTGCTTTCCCTCCTTCTCTTTCTGCTTCTCCTTCTGTTTCTGCTTCTCCTTTTGCTTCTGCTTCTTGTCCTTCTCCTGTTTCTTCCGCTTCTGCTTCTCCTGTTTCTGCATCTACCTGCTTCTCCTTCTGCTTCTCTTTCTGCTTCTCCTGCTGCTTTCCTTCTCC